>NC_080694.1:1310526-1485091 GCF_030445035.2 Dasypus novemcinctus | reverse complement strand
TGAAATGAAACGACATGGCACTTATGATTTACTTCTGAGAACTTAGCATTGTGTGCAGAGATTTTGCGGCTATATCCTTTCTTTCAGTTTTTGTGCTAACATTCCTATCTGTAAAACTAGCCTTTACTCTGTAGGAAATCCTTAACGGCGGTATAGCAGCTAACTCTTTAAACCTAAATGAAACAACATAGCACATATGATTTACTTCTGAGAATTAAGCATTATGTGCAGAGATTTTTCACTTATCTCCTTTACTTCAGTTTTGGTGCTAACATTCCTATCAGTAAAACTAGCATTTACACTATAGGAAAGCATAACCGGCAGTATAGCATCTAACTCTTAAACCTAAATGAAACAACATGGCACCTATCATTTACTTCTGAGAACTTAGCATTGTGTGCAGAGATTTTGCGGCTATCTCCTTTCTTTCAGTTTTTGTGCTAACATTCCTATATGTAAAACTAGCTTTTACACAATAGGAAAGCCTAAACGGCGGTATAGCAGCTAACTCTTTAAACCTAAATGAAACAACATGGCACATATGATTTACTTCTGAGAATTAAGCATTATGTGCAGAGATTTTTCACTTATCTCCTTTACTTCAGTTTTGGTGCTAACATTCCTATCTGTAAAACTAGCATTTACACAATAGGAAAGCATAACCGGCGGTATAGCAGCTAACTCTTTAAACCTAAATGAAACAACATGGCACCTATCATTTACTTCTGAGAACTTAGCATTGTGTGCAGAGATTTTGCGGCTATCTCCTTTCTTTCAGTTTTTGTGCTAACATTCCTATCTGTAAAACTAGCTTTTACACAATAGGAAAGCCTAACCGGCGGTATAGCAGCTAACTCTTTAAACCTAAATGAAACAACATGGCACATATGATTTACTTCTGAGAATTAAGCATTATGTGCAGAGATTTTTCACTTATCTCCTTTACTTCAGTTTTGGTGCTAACATTCCTATCTGTAAAACTAGCATTTACACTATAGGAAAGCATAACCGGCAGTATAGCAGCTAACTCTTTAAACCTAAATGAAACAACATGGCACCTATCATTTACTTCTGAGAACTTAGCATTGTGTGCAGAGATTTTGGGGCTATCTCCTTTCTTTTAGTTTTTGTGCTAACATTCCTATCTGTAAAACTAGCTTTTACACAATAGGAAAGCCTAAACGGCGGTATAGCAGCTAACTCTTTAAACCTAAATGAAACAACATGGCAAATACGATTTACTTCTGAGAATTAAGCATTATGTGCAGAGATTTTTCACTTATCTCCTTTACTTCAGTTTTGGTGCTAACATTCCTATCTGTAAAACTAGCATTTACACTATAGGAAAGCATAACCGGCGGTATAGCAGCTAACTCTTTAAACCTAAATGAAACAACATGGCACCTATCATTTACTTCTGAGATCTTAGCATTGTGTGCAGAGATTTTGCGGCTATCTCCTTTCTTTCAGTTTTTGTGCTAACATTCCTATCTGTAAAACTAGCCTTTACTCTGTAGGAAATCCTAAACGTCGGTATAGCAGCTAACTCTTTAAACCTAAATGAAACAACATGGCACATATGATTTACTTCTGAGAATTAAGCATTATGTGCAGAGATTTTTCACTTATCTCCTTTACTTCAGTTTTGGTGCTAACATTCCTATCTGTAAAACTAGCATTTACACTATAGGAAAGCATAACCGGCAGTATAGCATCTAACTCTTTAAACCTAAATGAAACAACATGGCACCTATCATTTACTTCTGAGAACTTAGCATTGTGTGCAGAGATTTTGCGGCTATCTCCTTTCTTTCAGTTTTTGTGCTAAGATTCCTATCTGTAAAACTAGCTTTTACACAATAGGAAAGCCTAACCGGCGGTATAGCAGCTAACTCTTTAAACCTAAATGAAACAACATGGCACATATGATTTACTTCTGAGAATTAAGCATTATGTGCAGAGATTTTTCACTTATCTCCTTTACTTCAGTTTTGGTGCTAACATTCCTATCTGTAAAACTAGCATTTACACTATAGGAAAGCATAACCGGCGGTATAGCAGCTAACTCTTTAAACCGAAATGAAACAACATGGCATATATGATGTACTTCTGAGAACTAAGCATTGTGTGCAGAGATTTTGCGGCTATCTCCTTTCTTTCAGTTTTTGTGCTAACATTCCTATCTGTAAAACTAGCCTTTACTCTATAGGAAATCCTCAACGGCGGTAAAGCAGCTAACTCTTTAAACCTAAATAAAACAACATGGCACATATGATTTACTTCTGAGAATTAAGCATTGTGTGCAGAGATTTTTCAGTTATCTCCTTTACTTCAGGTTTGGGGCTAACATTCCTATGTGTAAAACTAGCATTTACACTATAGGAAAGCATAACCGGCGGTATAGCAGCTAACTCTTTAAACCGAAATGAAACAACATGGCATATATGACGTACTTCTGAGAACTAAGCATTGTGTGCAGAGATTTTGCGGCTATCTCCTTTCTTTCAGTTTTTGTGCTAACATTCCTATCTGTAAAACTAGCCTTTACTCTATAGGAAATCCTAAACGGCGGTATAGCAGCTAACTCTTTAAACCTAAATGAAACAACATGGCACATATGATTTACTTCTGAGAATTAAGCATTGTGTGCAGAGATTTTTCAGTTATCTCCTTTACTTCAGTTGGGGCTAACATTCCTATGTGTAAAACTAGCATTTACACTATAGGAAAGCATAACCGGCGGTATAGCAGCTAACTCTTTAAACCTAAATGAAACAACATGGCACATATAATTTACTTCTGAGAACTAAGCATTGTGTGCAGAGATTTTTCAGTTATCTCCTTTACTTCAGTTTTGGGGCAAACATTCCTATGTGTAAAACTGGCATTTATACTATAGGAAAGCATAACCGGCGGTATAGCAGCTAACCCTTTAAACCTAAATGAAACAACATGGCACATATGGTTTACTTCTGAGAATTAAGCATTGTGTGCAGAGATTTTGCGGCTATCTCCTTTCTTTCAGTTTTTGTGCTAACATTCCTATCTGTAAAACTAGCCTTTACACTATAGGAAATCCTAAACGGCGGTATAGCAGCTAACTCTTTAAACCTAAATGAAACAACATGGCACATATGATTTACTTCTGAGAACTAAGCATTGTGTGTGTGCAGAGATTTTTCAGCTATCTCCTTTACTTCAGATTTCTTGCTAACATTCATATCTTTATACTCGCATTTACTATATACGAAAGCATAACTGAGTGTATAGCAGCTAATTCTTGAAACCTGAATGTAACAACATGGCACATATGATTTACTTCTGAGAACTAAGCATTGTGTGCAGAGGTTTTGCGGCTATCTCCTTTCTTTCAGTTTTTGTGCTAACATTCCTATCTGTAAAACTAGCATTTACACAATAGGAAAGCCTAACGGGCAGTATAGCAGCTAACTCTTTAAACCTAAATGAAACAACATGGCACTTATGATTTACGTCTGAGAACTAAGCATTGTGTGCAGAGATTATTCAGCTATCTCCTTTACTTCAGTTTTGGTGCTAACATTCCTATCTGTAAAACTAGCATTTACACTGTAGGAAAGCATAACAGGCGGTATAGCAGATAACTCTTTAAACCTAAATGAAACAACATGGCACATATGATGTACTTCTGAGAACTAAGCATTGTGTGCAGAGATTTTGCGGCTATCTCCTTTCTTTCAGTTTCTGTGCTAACATTCCTATCTGTAAAACTAGCCTTTACTCTGTAGGAAATCCTAAACGGCGGTATAGCAGCTAACTCTTTAAACCTAAATGAAACAACATGGCACATATGATTTACTTCTGAGAATTAAGCATTATGTGCAGAGATTTTTCACTTATCTAATTTACTTCAGTTTTGGTGCTAACATTCCTATCTGTAAAACTAGCATTTACACTATAGGAAAGCATAACCGGCAGTATAGCAGCTAACTCTTTAAACCTAAATGAAACAACATGGCACCTATCATTTACTTCTGAGAACTTAGCATTGTGTGCAGAGATTTTGGGGCTATCTCCTTTCTTTCAGTTTTTGTGCTAACATTCGTATCTGTAAAACTAGCCTTTTCACTATAGGAAATCCTAAACGGCGGTATAGCAGCTACCTCTTTAAACCTAAATGAAACAACATGGCACATATGATTTACTTCTGAGAACTAAGCATTGAGTGCAGAGATTTTTCACTTATCTCCTTTACTTCAGTTTTGGTGCTAACATTCCTATCTGTAAAACTAGCATTTACACTATAGGAAAGCATAACCGGCAGTATAGCAGCTAACTCTTTAAACCTAAATGAAACAACATGGCACCTATCATTTACTTCTGAGAACTTAGCATTGTGTGCAGAGATTTTGCGGCTATCTCCTTTCTTTTAGTTTTTGTGCTAACATTCCTATCTGTAAAACTAGCTTTTACACAATAGGAAAGCCTAAACGGCGGTATAGCAGCTAACTCTTTAAACCTAAATGAAACAACATGGCAAATACGATTTACTTCTGAGAATTAAGCATTATGTGCAGAGATTTTTCACTTATCTCCTTTACTTCAGTTTTGGTGCTAACATTCCTATCTGTAAAACTAGCATTTACACTATAGGAAAGCATAACCGGCGGTATAGCAGCTAACTCTTTAAACCTAAATGAAACAACATGGCACCTATCATTTACTTCTGAGATCTTAGCATTGTGTGCAGAGATTTTGCGGCTATCTCCTTTCTTTCAGTTTTTGTGCTAACATTCCTATCTGTAAAACTAGCCTTTACTCTGTAGGAAATCCTAAACGGCGGTATAGCAGCTAACTCTTTAAACCTAAATGAAACAACATGGCACATATGATTTACTTCTGAGAATTAAGCATTATGTGCAGAGATTTTTCACTTATCTCCTTTACTTCAGTTTTGGTGCTAACATTCCTATCTGTAAAACTAGCATTTACACTATAGGAAAGCATAACCGGCAGTATAGCATCTAACTCTTTAAACCTAAATGAAACAACATGGCACCTATCATTTACTTCTGAGAACTTAGCATTGTGTGCAGAGATTTTGCGGCTATCTCCTTTCTTTCAGTTTTTGTGCTAACATTCTTATCTGTAAAACTAGCTTTTACACAATAGGAAAGCCTAAACGGCGGTATAGCAGCTACCTCTTTAAACCTAAATGAAACAACATGGCACATATGATTTACTTCTGAGAACTAAGCATTGTGTGCAGAGATTTTTCAGTTATCTCCTTTACTTCAGTTTTGGGGCTAACATTCCTATGTGTAAAACTAGCCTTTACACTATAGGAAAGCATAACTGGCGGTATAGCAGCTAACTCTTTAAACGTAAATGAAACAACATGGCACATATGATTTACTTCTGAGAACTAAGCATTGTGTGCAGAGGTTTTGCGGCTATCTCCTTTCTTTCAGTTTTTGTGCTAACATTCCTATCTGTAAAACTAGCATTTACACTATAGGAAAGGCTAACGGGCAGTATAGCAGCTAACTCTTTAAACCTAAATGAAACAACATGGCACATATGATTTACGTCTGAGAACTAAGCATTGTGTGCAGAGATTTTTCAGTTATCTCCTTTACTTCAGGTTTGGGGCTAACATTCCTATGTGTAAAACTAGCATTTACACTATAGGAAAGCATAACCGGCGGTATAGCAGCTAACTCTTTAAACCGAAATGAAACAACATGGCATATATGACGTACTTCTGAGAACTAAGCATTGTGTGCAGAGATTTTTCAGTTATCTCCTTTACTTCAGTTTTGGGGCTAACATTCCTGTGTGTAAAACTAGCCTTTACACTATAGGAAAGCATAACTGGCGGTATAGCAGCTAACTCTTTAAACCTAAATGAAACAACATGGCACATATGATTTACTTCTGAGAACTAAGCATTGTGTGCAGAGGTTTTGCGGCTATCTCCTTTCTTTCAGTTTTGTGCTAACATTCCTATCTGTAAAACTAGCATTTACACTATAGGAAAGGCTAACGGGCAGTATAGCAGCTAACTCTTTAAACCTAAATGAAACAACATGGCACATATGATTTACGTCTGAGAACTAAGCATTGTGTGCAGAGATTTTTCAGTTATCTCCTTTACTTCAGGTTTGGGGCTAACATTCCTATGTGTAAAACTAGCATTTACACTATAGGAAAGCATAACCGGCGGTATAGCAGCTAACTCTTTAAACCGAAATGAAACAACATGGCATATATGACGTACTTCTGAGAACTAAGCATTGTGTGCAGAGATTTTTCAGCTATCTCCTTTACTTCAGATTTTGTGCTAACATTCATATTTTTATACTCGCATTTACTATATAGGAAAGCATAACTGAGGGTATAGCAGCTAACTCTTTAAACCTAAAAGAAACAACATGGCACATATGGTTTACTTCTGAAAACTAAGCATTGTGTGCAGAGATTTTGCGGCTATCTCCTTTCTTTCAGTTCTTGTGCTAACATTCCTATATGTAAAACTAGCATTTACACTACAGGAAGGCATAACTGGCGGTATAGCAGCTAACTCTTTAAACCTAAATGAAACAACATGGCATATATGATGTACTTCTGAGAACTAAGCATTGTGTGCAGAGATTTTGCGGCTATCTCCTTTCTTTCAGTTTTTGTGCTAACAATCCTATCTGTAAAACTAGCCTTTACACTATAGGAAATCCTAAACGGAGGTATAGCAGCTAAGTCTTTAAACCTAAATGAAACAACATGGCACATATCATTTACTTCTGAGAACTAAGCATTTTGCAGTGATTTTGCGGCTATCTCCTTTCTTTCAGTTTTTGTGCTAACATTCCTATCTGTAAAACTAGCCTTTACACTATAGGAAATCCTAAACGGCGGTATAGCAGCTAACTCTTTAAACCTAAATGAAACAACATGTCACATATGATGTACTTCTGAGAACTAAGCATTGTGTGCAGAGATTTTCCGGCTATCTACTTTCTTTCAGTTTTTGTGCTAACATTCCTATCTGTAAAACTAGCTTTTACACTATAGGAAAGCATAACTGGCGGTATAGCAGCTAACTCTTTAAACCTAAATGAAACATCATGGCTCATATGATTTACTTCTGAGAACTAAGCATTGTGTGCAGAGATTTTTCAGTTATCTCCTTTACTTCAGTTTTGGGGCTAACATTCCTATGTGTAAAACTAGCATTTACACTGTAGGAAAGCATAACCGGCGGTATAGCAGCTAACCCTTTAAACCTAAATGAAACAACATGTCACGTATGATTTACTTCTGAGAACTAAGCATTGCGTGCAGAGATTTTTCAGTTATCTCCTTTACTTCAGTTGGGGCTAACATTCCTATGTGTAAAACTAGCATTTACACTATAGGAAAGCATAACCGGAGGTATAGCAGCTAACTCTTTAAACCTAAATGAAACAACATGGCACATATGATTTACTTCTGAGAACTAAGCATTGTGTGCAGAGATTTTTCAGTTATCTCCTTTACTTCAGTTTTGGGGCAAACATTCCTATGTGTAAAACTGGCATTTATACTATAGGAAAGCATAACCGGCGGTATAGCAGCTAACCCTTTAAACCTAAATGAAACAACATGGCACATATGGTTTACTTCTGAGAATTAAGCATTGTGTGCAGAGATTTTGCGGCTATCTCCTTTCTTTCAGTTTTTGTGCTAACATTCCTATCTGTAAAACTAGCCTTTACACTATAGGAAATCCTAAACGGCGGTATAGCAGCTAACTCTTTAAACCTAAATGAAACAACATGGCACATATGATTTACTTCTGAGAATTAAGCATTATGTGCAGAGATTTTTCACTTATCTCCTTTACTTCAGTTTTGGTGCTAACATTCCTATCTGTAAAACTAGCATTTACACTATAGGAAAGCATAACCGGCAGTATAGCATCTAACTCTTTAAACCTAAATGAAACAACATGGCACCTATCATTTACTTCTGAGAACTTAGCATTGTGTGCAGAGATTTTGCGGCTATCTCCTTTCTTTCAGTTTTTGTGCTAACATTCTTATCTGTAAAACTAGCTTTTACACAATAGGAAAGCCTAAACGGCGGTATAGCAGCTACCTCTTTAAATCTAAATGAACAACATGGCACATATGATTTACTTCTGAGAACTAAGCATTGTGTGCAGAGATTTTTCAGTTATCTCCTTTACTTCAGTTTTGGGGCTAACATTCCTATGTGTAAAACTAGCCTTTACACTATAGGAAAGCATAACTGGCGGTATAGCAGCTAACTCTTTAAACCTAAATGAAACAACATGGCACATATGATTTACTTCTGAGAACTAAGCATTGTGTGCAGAGGTTTTGCGGCTATCTCCTTTCTTTCAGTTTCTGTGCTAACATTCCTATCTGTAAAACTAGCCTTTACACTATAGGAAATCCTAAACGGCGGTATAGCAGCTAACTCTTTAAACCTAAATGAAACAACATGGCACATATGATGTACTTCTGAGAACTAAGCATTTGTGCAGAGATTTTGCGGCTATCTCCTTTCTTTCAGTTTTTGTGCTAACATTCCTATCTGTAAAACTAGCATTTACACTATAGGAAAGCCTAACGGGAGTATAGCAGCTAACTCTTTAAACCTAAATGAAACAACATCGCACATATGATTTTGTTCTGAGAACTAAGCATTGTGTGCAGAGATTTTTCAGCTATCTCCTTTACTTCAGATTTCTTGCTAACATTCATATCTTTATACTAGCATTTACTATATACGAAAGCATAGCAGAGTGTATAGCAGCTAATTCTTGAAACCTGAATGTAACAACCTGGCACCTATCATTTACTTCTGAGAACTAAGCATTGTGCGCAGAGATTTTTCAGTTATCTCCTTTACTTCAGTTTTGGGGCTAACATCCCTATGTGTAAAACCAGCATTTACACTATAGGAAAGCATAACCGGCGGTATAGCAGCTAACTCTTTAAACCTAAATGAAACAAAATGGCACCTATCATTTACTTCTGAGAACTTAGCATTGTGTGCAGAGATTTTGCGGCTATCTCCTTTCTTTCAGTTTTTGTGCTAACATTCCTATCTGTAAAACTAGCCTTTACTCTGTAGGAAATCCTAAACGGCGGTATAGCAGCTAACTCTTTAAACCTAAATGAAACAACATGGCACATATGATTTACTTCTGAGAATTAAGCATTATGTGCAGAGATTTTTCACTTATCTAATTTACTTCAATTTTGGTGCTAACATTCCTATCTGTAAAACTAGCATTTACACTATAGGAAAGCATAACCGGCAGTATAGCAGCTAACTCTTTAAACCTAAATGAAACAACATGGCACCTATCATTTACTTCTGAGAACTTAGCATTGTGTGCAGAGATTTTGGGGCTATTTCCTTTCTTTCAGTTTTTGTGCTAACATTCCTATCTGTAAAACTAGCCTTTTCACTATAGGAAATCCTAAACGGCGGTATAGCAGCTACCTCTTTAAACCTAAATGAAACAACATGGCACATATGATTTACTTCTGAGAACTAAGCATTGAGTGCAGAGATTTTTCAGTTATCTCCTTTACTTCAGTTTTGGTGCTAACATTCCTATCTGTAAAACTAGCATTTACACTATAGGAAAGCATAACCAGCGGTATAGCATCTAACTCTTTAAACCTAAATGAAACAATATGGCACATATGATTTACTTCTGAGAACTAAGCATTGTGTGCAGAGGTTTTGTGGCTATCTCCTTTCTTTCAGTTTTTGTGCTAACATTCCTATCTGTAAAACTAGCATTTACACAGTAGGAAAGCCTAACGGGCAGTATAGCAGCTAACTCTTTAAACCGAAATGAAACAACATGGCACTTATGATTTACTTCTGAGAACTTAGCATTGTGTGCAGAGATTTTGCGGCTATATCCTTTCTTTCAGTTTTTGTGCTAACATTCCTATCTGTAAAACTAGCCTTTACTCTGTAGGAAATCCTTAATGGCGGTATAGCAGCTAACTCTTTAAACCTAAATGAAACAACATGGCACATATGATTTACTTCTGAGAATTAAGCATTATGTGCAGAGATTTTTCACTTATCTCCTTTACTTCAGTTTTGGTGCTAACATTCCTATCTGTAAAACTAGCATTTACACTATAGGAAAGCATAACCGGCAGTATAGCATCTAACTCTTTAAACCTAAATGAAACAACATGGCACCTATCATTTACTTCTGAGAACTTAGCATTGTGTGCAGAGATTTTGCGGCTATCTCCTTTCTTTCAGTTTTTGTGCTAACATTCCTATATGTAAAACTAGCTTTTACACAATAGGAAAGCCTAAACGGCGGTATAGCAGCTAACTCTTTAAACCTAAATGAAACAACATGGCACATATGATTTACTTCTGAGAATTAAGCATTATGTGCAGAGATTTTTCACTTATCTCCTTTACTTCAGTTTTGGTGCTAACATTCCTATCTGTAAAACTAGCATTTACACAATAGGAAAGCATAACCGGCGGTATAGCAGCTAACTCTTTAAACCTAAATGAAACAACATGGCACCTATCATTTACTTCTGAGAACTTAGCATTGTGTGCAGAGATTTTGCAGCTATCTCCTTTCTTTCAGTTTTTGTGCTAACATTCCTATCTGTAAAACTAGCCTTTACTCTGTAGGAAATCCTAAACGGCGGTATAGCAGCTAACTCTTTAAACCTAAATGAAACAACATGGCACATATGATTTACTTCTGAGAATTAAGCATTATGTGCAGAGATTTTTCACTTATCTCCTTTACTTCAGTTTTGGTGCTAACATTCCTATCTGTAAAACTAGCATTTACACTATAGGAAAGCATAACCGGCAGTATAGCATCTAACTCTTTAAACCTAAATGAAACAACATGGCAACTATCATTTACTTCTGAGAACTTAGCATTGTGTGCAGAGATTTTGCGGCTATCTCCTTTCTTTCAGTTTTTGTGCTAACATTCTTATCTGTAAAACTAGCTTTTACACAATAGGAAAGCCTAAACGGCGGTATAGCAGCTACCTCTTTAAACCTAAATGAAACAACATGGCACATATGATTTACTTCTGAGAACTAAGCATTGTGTGCAGAGATTTTTCAGTTATCTCCTTTACTTCAGTTTTGGGGCTAACATTCCTATGTGTAAAACTAGCCTTTACACTATAGGAAAGCATAACTGGCGGTATAGCAGCTAACTCTTTAAACCTAAATGATACAACATGGCACATATGATTTACTTCTGAGAACTAAGCATTGTGTGCAGAGGTTTTGCGGCTATCTCCTTTCTTTCAGTTTCTGTGCTAACATTCCTATCTGTAAAACTAGCCTTTACACTATAGGAAATCCTAAACGGCGGTATAGCAGCTAACTCTTTAAACCTAAATGAAACAACATGGCACATATGATGTACTTCTGAGAACTAAGCATTTTGTGCAGAGATTTTGCGGCTATCTCCTTTCTTTCAGTTTTTGTGCTAACATTCCTATCTGTAAAACTAGCATTTACACTATAGGAAAGCCTAACGGGAGTATAGCAGCTAACTCTTTAAACCTAAATGAAACAACATCGCACATATGATTTTGTTCTGAGAACTAAGCATTGTGTGCAGAGATTTTTCAGCTATCTCCTTTACTTCAGATTTCTGGCTAACATTCATATCTTTATACTAGCATTTACTATATACGAAAGCATAGCTGAGTGTATAGCAGCTAATTCTTGAAACCTGAATGTAACAACCTGGCACCTATCATTTACTTCTGAGAACTAAGCATTGTGTGCAGAGATTTTTCAGTTATCTCCTTTACTTCAGTTTTGGGGCTAACATTCCTATCTGTAAAACTAGCATTTACACTATAGGAAAGCATAACCGGCGGTATAGCATCTAACTCTTTAAACCTAAATGAAACAATATGGCACATATGATTTACTTCTGAGAACTAAGCATTGTGTGCAGAGGTTTTGTGGCTATCTCCTTTCTTTCAGTTTTTGTGCTAACATTTCTATCTGTAAAACTAGCATTTACAAAGTAGGAAAGCCTAACGGGCAGTATAGCAGCTAACTCTTTAAACCGAAATGAAACAACATGGCACGTATGATTTACTTCTGAGAACTTAGCATTGTGTGCAGAGATTTTGCGGCTATATCCTTTCTTTCAGTTTTTGTGCTAACATCCCGATCTGTAAAACTAGCCTTTACTCTGTAGGAAATCCTTAACGGCGGTATAGCAGCTAACTCTTTAAACCTAAATGAAACAACATGGCACATATGATTTACTTCTGAGAATTAAGCATTATGTGCAGAGATTTTTCACTTATCTCCTTTACTTCAGTTTTGGTGCTAACATTCCTATCTGTAAAACTAGCATTTACACTATAGGAAAGCATAACCGGGAGTATAGCAGCTAACTCTTTAAACCTAAATGAAACAACATGGCACCTATCATTTACTTCTGAGAACTTAGCATTGTGTGCAGAGATTTTGCGGCTATCTCCTTTCTTTCAGTTTTTGTGCTAACATTCCTATCTGTAAAACTAGCTTTTACACAATAGGAAAGCCTAACCGGCGGTATAGCAGCTAACTCTTTAAACCTAAATGAAACAACATGGCACATATGATTTACTTCTGAGAATTAAGCATTATGTGCAGAGATTTTTCACTTATCTCCTTTACTTCAGTTTTGGTGCTAACATTCCTATCTGTAAAACTAGCATTTACACTATAGGAAAGCATAACCGGCGGTATAGCAGCTAACTCTTTAAACCTAAATGAAACAACGTGGCACCTATCATTTACTTCTGAGAACTTAGCATTGTGTGCAGAGATTTTGCGGCTATCTCCTTTCTTTCAGTTTTTGTGCTAACATTCCTATCTGTAAAACTAGCCTTTACTCTGTAGGAAATCCTAAACGGCGGTATAGCAGCTACCTCTTTAAACCTAAATGAAACAACATGGCACATATGATTTACTTCTGAGAACTAAGCATTGTGTGCAGAGATTTTTCAGTTATCTCCTTTACTTCAGGTTTTGGGCTAACATTCCTATGTGTAAAACTAACATTTACACTATAGGAAAGCATAACCGGCGGTATAGCAGCTAACTCTTTAAACCGAAATGAAACAACATGGCATATATGATGTACTTCTGAGAACTAAGCATTGTGTGCAGAGATTTTGCGGCTATCTCCTTTCTTTCAGTTTTTGTGCTAACATTCCTATCTGTAAAACTAGCCTTTACTCTATAGGAAATCCTCAACGGCGGTAAAGCAGCTAACTCTTTAAACCTAAATAAAACAACATGGCACATATGATTTACTTCTGAGAATTAAGCATTGTGTGCAGAGATTTTTCAGTTATCTCCTTTACTTCAGGTTTGGGGCTAACATTCCTATGTGTAAAACTAGCATTTACACTATAGGAAAGCATAACCGGCGGTATAGCAGCTAACTCTTTAAACCGAAATGAAACAACATGGCATATATGACGTACTTCTGAGAACTAAGCATTGTGTGCAGAGATTTTTCAGTTATCTCCTTTACTTCAGTTTTGGGGCTAACATTCCTGTGTGTAAAACTAGCCTTTACACTATAGGAAAGCATAACTGGCGGTATAGCAGCTAACTCTTTAAACCTAAATGAAACAACATGGCACATATGATTTACTTCTGAGAACTAAGCATTGTGTGCAGAGGTTTTGCGGCTATCTCCTTTCTTTCAGTTTTGTGCTAACATTCCTATCTGTAAAACTAGCATTTACACTATAGGAAAGGCTAACGGGCAGTATAGCAGCTAACTCTTTAAACCTAAATGAAACAACATGGCACATATGATTTACGTCTGAGAACTAAGCATTGTGTGCAGAGATTTTTCAGTTATCTCCTTTACTTCAGGTTTGGGGCTAACATTCCTATGTGTAAAACTAGCATTTACACTATAGGAAAGCATAACCGGCGGTATAGCAGCTAACTCTTTAAACGGAAATGAAACAACATGGCATATATGACGTACTTCTGAGAACTAAGCATTGTGTGCAGAGATTTTTCAGCTATCTCCTTTACTTCAGATTTTGTGCTAACATTCATATTTTTATACACGCATTTACTATATAGGAAAGCATAACTGAGGGTATAGCAGCTAACTCTTTAAACCTAAAAGAAACAACATGGCACATATGGTTTACTTCTGAAAACTAAGCATTGTGTGCAGAGATTTTGCGGCTATCTCCTTTCTTTCAGTTCTTGTGCTAACATTCCTATCTGTAAAACTAGCATTTACACTACAGGAAGGCATAACCGGCGGTATAGCAGCTAACTCTTTAAACCTAAATGAAACAACATGGCATATATGATGTACTTCTGAGAACTAAGCATTGTGTGCAGAGATTTTGCGGCTATCTCCTTTCTTTCAGTTTTTGTGCTAACAATCCTATCTGTAAAACTAGCCTTTACACTATAGGAAATCCTAAACGGAGGTATAGCAGCTAAGTCTTTAAACATAAATGAAACAACATGGCACATATCATTTACTTCTGAGAACTAAGCATTTTGCAGTGATTTTGCGGCTATCTCCTTTCTTTCAGTTTTTGTGCTAACATTCCTATCTGTAAAACTAGCCTTTCCACTATAGGAAATCCTAAACGGCAGTATAGCAGCTAACTCTTTAAACCTAAATGAAACAACATGTCACATATGATGTACTTCTGAGAACTAAGCATTGTGTGCAGAGATTTTCCGGCTATCTACTTTCTTTCAGTTTTTGTGCTAACATTCCTATCTGTAAAACTAGCTTTTACACTATAGGAAAGCATAACCGGCGGTATAGCAGCTAACTCTTTAAACCTAAATGAAACATCATGGCTCATATGATTTACTTCTGAGAACTAAGCATTGTGTGCAGAGATTTTTCAGTTATCTCCTTTACTTCAGTTTTGGGGCTAACATTCCTATGTGTAAAACTAGCATTTACACTGTAGGAAAGCATAACCGGCGGTATAGCAGCTAACCCTTTAAACCTAAATGAAACAACATGTCACGTATGATTTACTTCTGAGAACTAAGCATTGCGTGCAGAGATTTTTCAGTTATCTCCTTTACTTCAGTTGGGGCTAACATTCCTATGTGTAAAACTAGCATTTACACTATAGGAAAGCATAACCGGCAGTATAGCATCTAACTCTTTAAACCTAAATGAAACAACATGGCACCTATCATTTACTTCTGAGAACTTAGCATTGTGTGCAGAGATTTTGCGGCTATCTCCTTTCTTTCAGTTTTTGTGCTAACATTCTTATCTGTAAAACTAGCTTTTACACAATAGGAAAGCCTAAACGGCGGTATAGCAGCTACCTCTTTAAACCTAAATGAACAACATGGCACATATGATTTACTTCTGAGAACTAAGCATTGTGTGCAGAGATTTTTCAGTTATCTCCTTTACTTCAGTTTTGGGGCTAACATTCCTATGTGTAAAACTAGCCTTTACACTATAGGAAAGCATAACTGGCGGTATAGCAGCTAACTCTTTAAACCTAAATGAAACAACATGGCACATATGATTTACTTCTGAGAACTAAGCATTGTGTGCAGAGGTTTTGCGGCTATCTCCTTTCTTTCAGTTTCTGTGCTAACATTCCTATCTGTAAAACTAGCCTTTACACTATAGGAAATCCTAAACGGCGGTATAGCAGCTAACTCTTTAAACCTAAATGAAACAACATGGCACATATGATGTACTTCTGAGAACTAAGCATTTTGTGCAGAGATTTTGCGGCTATCTCCTTTCTTTCAGTTTTTGTGCTAACATTCCTATCTGTAAAACTAGCATTTACACTATAGGAAAGCCTAACGGGAGTATAGCAGCTAACTCTTTAAACCTAAATGAAACAACATCGCACATATGATTTTGTTCTGAGAACTAAGCATTGTGTGCAGAGATTTTTCAGCTATCTCCTTTACTTCAGATTTCTTGCTAACATTCATATCTTTATACTAGCATTTACTATATACGAAAGCATAGCAGAGTGTATAGCAGCTAATTCTTGAAACCTGAATGTAACAACCTGGCACCTATCATTTACTTCTGAGAACTAAGCATTGTGTGCAGAGATTTTTCAGTTATCTCCTTTACTTCAGTTTTGGGGCTAACATCCCTATGTGTAAAACTAGCATTTACACTATAGGAAAGCATAACCGGCGGTATAGCAGCTAACTCTTTAAACCTAAATGAAACAAAATGGCACCTATCATTTACTTCTGAGAACTTAGCATTGTGTGCAGAGATTTTGCGGCTATCTCCTTTCTTTCAGTTTTTGTGCTAACATTCCTATCTGTAAAACTAGCCTTTACTCTGTAGGAAATCCTAAACGGCGGTATAGCAGCTAACTCTTTAAACCTAAATGAAACAACATGGCACATATGATTTACTTCTGAGAATTAAGCATTATGTGCAGAGATTTTTCACTTATCTAATTTACTTCAGTTTTGGTGCTAACATTCCTATCTGTAAAACTAGCATTTACACTATAGGAAAGCATAACCGGCAGTATAGCAGCTAACTCTTTAAACCTAAATGAAACAACATGGCACCTATCATTTACTTCTGAGAACTTAGCATTGTGTGCAGAGATTTTGGGGCTATTTCCTCTCTTTCAGTTTTTGTGCTAACATTCGTATCTGTAAAACTAGCCTTCTCACTATAGGAAATCCTAAACGGCGGTATAGCAGCTACCTCTTTAAACCTAAATGAAACAACATGGCACATATGATTTACTTCTGAGAACTAAGCATTGAGTGCAGAGATTTTTCAGTTATCTCCTTTACTTCAGTTTTGGTGCTAACATTCCTATCTGTAAAACTAGCATTTACACTATAGGAAAGCAAAACCGGCGGTATAGCATCTAACTCTTTAAACCTAAATGAAACAATATGGCACATATGATTTACTTCTGAGAACTAAGCATTGTGTGCAGAGGTTTTGTGGCTATCTCCTTTCTTTCAGTTTTTGTGCTAACATTCCTATCTGTAAAACTAGCATTTACACAGTAGGAAAGCCTAACGGGCAGTATAGCAGCTAACTCTTTAAACCGAAATGAAACGACATGGCACTTATGATTTACTTCTGAGAACTTAGCATTGTGTGCAGAGATTTTGCGGCTATATCCTTTCTTTCAGTTTTTGTGCTAACATTCCTATCTGTAAAACTAGCCTTTACTCTGTAGGAAATCCTTAACGGCGGTATAGCAGCTAACTCTTTAAACCTAAATGAAACAACATAGCACATATGATTTACTTCTGAGAATTAAGCATTATGTGCAGAGATTTTTCACTTATCTCCTTTACTTCAGTTTTGGTGCTAACATTCCTATCAGTAAAACTAGCATTTACACTATAGGAAAGCATAACCGGCAGTATAGCATCTAACTCTTTAAACCTAAATGAAACAACATGGCACCTATCATTTACTTCTGAGAACTTAGCATTGTGTGCAGAGATTTTGCGGCTATCTCCTTTCTTTCAGTTTTTGTGCTAACATTCCTATATGTAAAACTAGCTTTTACACAATAGGAAAGCCTAAACGGCGGTATAGCAGCTAACTCTTTAAACCTAAATGAAACAACATGGCACATATGATTTACTTCTGAGAATTAAGCATTATGTGCAGAGATTTTTCACTTATCTCCTTTACTTCAGTTTTGGTGCTAACATTCCTATCTGTAAAACTAGCATTTACACAATAGGAAAGCATAACCGGCGGTATAGCAGCTAACTCTTTAAACCTAAATGAAACAACATGGCACCTATCATTTACTTCTGAGAACTTAGCATTGTGTGCAGAGATTTTGCGGCTATCTCCTTTCTTTCAGTTTTTGTGCTAACATTCCTATCTGTAAAACTAGCTTTTACACAATAGGAAAGCCTAACCGGCGGTATAGCAGCTAACTCTTTAAACCTAAATGAAACAACATGGCACATATGATTTACTTCTGAGAATTAAGCATTATGTGCAGAGATTTTTCACTTATCTCCTTTACTTCAGTTTTGGTGCTAACATTCCTATCTGTAAAACTAGCATTTACACTATAGGAAAGCATAACCGGCAGTATAGCAGCTAACTCTTTAAACCTAAATGAAACAACATGGCACCTATCATTTACTTCTGAGAACTTAGCATTGTGTGCAGAGATTTTGGGGCTATCTCCTTTCTTTTAGTTTTTGTGCTAACATTCCTATCTGTAAAACTAGCTTTTACACAATAGGAAAGCCTAAACGGCGGTATAGCAGCTAACTCTTTAAACCTAAATGAAACAACATGGCAAATACGATTTACTTCTGAGAATTAAGCATTATGTGCAGAGATTTTTCACTTATCTCCTTTACTTCAGTTTTGGTGCTAACATTCCTATCTGTAAAACTAGCATTTTACACTATAGGAAAGCATAACCGGCGGTATAGCAGCTAACTCTTTAAACCTAAATGAAACAACATGGCACCTATCATTTACTTCTGAGATCTTAGCATTGTGTGCAGAGATTTTGCGGCTATCTCCTTTCTTTCAGTTTTTGTGCTAACATTCCTATCTGTAAAACTAGCCTTTACTCTGTAGGAAATCCTAAACGGCGGTATAGCAGCTAACTCTTTAAACCTAAATGAAACAACATGGCACATATGATTTACTTCTGAGAATTAAGCATTATGTGCAGAGATTTTTCACTTATCTCCTTTACTTCAGTTTTGGTGCTAACATTCCTATCTGTAAAACTAGCATTTACACTATAGGAAAGCATAACCGGCAGTATAGCATCTAACTCTTTAAACCTAAATGAAAACAACATGGCACCTATCATTTACTTCTGAGAACTTAGCATTGTGTGCAGAGATTTTGCGGCTATCTCCTTTCTTTCAGTTTTTGTGCTAACATTCTTATCTGTAAAACTAGCTTTTACACAATAGGAAAGCCTAAACGGCGGTTATAGCAGCTACCTCTTTAAACCTAAATGAAACAACATGGCACATATGATTTACTTCTGAGAACTAAGCATTGTGTGCAGAGATTTTTCAGTTATCTCCTTTACTTCAGTTTTGGGGCTAACATTCCTATGTGTAAAACTAGCCTTTACACTATAGGAAAGCATAACTGGCGGTATAGCAGCTAACTCTTTAAACGTAAATGAAACAACATGGCACATATGATTTACTTCTGAGAACTAAGCATTGTGTGCAGAGGTTTTGCGGCTATCTCCTTTCTTTCAGTTTTTGTGCTAACATTCCTATCTGTAAAACTAGCATTTACACTATAGGAAAGGCTAACGGGCAGTATAGCAGCTAACTCTTTAAACCTAAATGAAACAACATGGCACATATGATTTACGTCTGAGAACTAAGCATTGTGTGCAGAGATTTTTCAGTTATCTCCTTTACTTCAGGTTTGGGGCTAACATTCCTATGTGTAAAACTAGCATTTACACTATAGGAAAGCATAACCGGCGGTATAGCAGCTAACTCTTTAAACGGAAATGAAACAACATGGCATATATGACGTACTTCTGAGAACTAAGCATTGTGTGCAGAGATTTTTCAGCTATCTCCTTTACTTCAGATTTTGTGCTAACATTCATATTTTTATACACGCATTTACTATATAGGAAAGCATAACTGAGGGTATAGCAGCTAACTCTTTAAACCTAAAAGAAACAACATGGCACATATGGTTTACTTCTGAAAACTAAGCATTGTGTGCAGAGATTTTGCGGCTATCTCCTTTCTTTCAGTTCTTGTGCTAACATTCCTATCTGTAAAACTAGCATTTACACTACAGGAAGGCATAACCGGCGGTATAGCAGCTAACTCTTTAAACCTAAATGAAACAACATGGCATATATGATGTACTTCTGAGAACTAAGCATTGTGTGCAGAGATTTTGCGGCTATCTCCTTTCTTCAGTTTTTGTGCTAACAATCCTATCTGTAAAACTAGCCTTTACACTATAGGAAATCCTAAACGGAGGTATAGCAGCTAAGTCTTTAAACATAAATGAAACAACATGGCACATATCATTTACTTCTGAGAACTAAGCATTTTGCAGTGATTTTGCGGCTATCTCCTTTCTTTCAGTTTTTGTGCTAACATTCCTATCTGTAAAACTAGCCTTTCCACTATAGGAAATCCTAAACGGCAGTATAGCAGCTAACTCTTTAAACCTAAATGAAACAACATGTCACATATGATGTACTTCTGAGAACTAAGCATTGTGTGCAGAGATTTTCCGGCTATCTACTTTCTTTCAGTTTTTGTGCTAACATTCCTATCTGTAAAACTAGCTTTTACACTATAGGAAAGCATAACCGGCGGTATAGCAGCTAACTCTTTAAACCTAAATGAAACATCATGGCTCATATGATTTACTTCTGAGAACTAAGCATTGTGTGCAGAGATTTTTCAGTTATCTCCTTTACTTCAGTTTTGGGGCTAACATTCCTATGTGTAAAACTAGCATTTACACTGTAGGAAAGCATAACCGGCGGTATAGCAGCTAACCCTTTAAACCTAAATGAAACAACATGTCACGTATGATTTACTTCTGAGAACTAAGCATTGCGTGCAGAGATTTTTCAGTTATCTCCTTTACTTCAGTTGGGGCTAACATTCCTATGTGTAAAACTAGCATTTACACTATAGGAAAGCATAACCGGCAGTATAGCATCTAACTCTTTAAACCTAAATGAAACAACATGGCACCTATCATTTACTTCTGAGAACTTAGCATTGTGTGCAGAGATTTTGCGGCTATCTCCTTTCTTTCAGTTTTTGTGCTAACATTCTTATCTGTAAAACTAGCTTTTACACAATAGGAAAGCCTAAACGGCGGTATAGCAGCTACCTCTTTAAACCTAAATGAACAACATGGCACATATGATTTACTTCTGAGAACTAAGCATTGTGTGCAGAGATTTTTCAGTTATCTCCTTTACTTCAGTTTTGGGGCTAACATTCCTATGTGTAAAACTAGCCTTTACACTATAGGAAAGCATAACTGGCGGTATAGCAGCTAACTCTTTAAACCTAAATGAAACAACATGGCACATATGATTTACTTCTGAGAACTAAGCATTGTGTGCAGAGGTTTTGCGGCTATCTCCTTTCTTTCAGTTTCTGTGCTAACATTCCTATCTGTAAAACTAGCCTTTACACTATAGGAAATCCTAAACGGCGGTATAGCAGCTAACTCTTTAAACCTAAATGAAACAACATGGCACATATGATGTACTTCTGAGAACTAAGCATTTTGTGCAGAGATTTTGCGGCTATCTCCTTTCTTTCAGTTTTTGTGCTAACATTCCTATCTGTAAAACTAGCATTTACACTATAGGAAAGCCTAACGGGAGTATAGCAGCTAACTCTTTAAACCTAAATGAAACAACATCGCACATATGATTTTGTTCTGAGAACTAAGCATTGTGTGCAGAGATTTTTCAGCTATCTCCTTTACTTCAGATTTCTTGCTAACATTCATATCTTTATACTAGCATTTACTATATACGAAAGCATAGCAGAGTGTATAGCAGCTAATTCTTGAAACCTGAATGTAACAACCTGGCACCTATCATTTACTTCTGAGAACTAAGCATTGTGTGCAGAGATTTTTCAGTTATCTCCTTTACTTCAGTTTTGGGGCTAACATCCCTATGTGTAAAACTAGCATTTACACTATAGGAAAGCATAACCGGCGGTATAGCAGCTAACTCTTTAAACCTAAATGAAACAAAATGGCACCTATCATTTACTTCTGAGAACTTAGCATTGTGTGCAGAGATTTTGCGGCTATCTCCTTTCTTTCAGTTTTTGTGCTAACATTCCTATCTGTAAAACTAGCCTTTACTCTGTAGGAAATCCTAAACGGCGGTATAGCAGCTAACTCTTTAAACCTAAATGAAACAACATGGCACATATGATTTACTTCTGAGAATTAAGCATTATGTGCAGAGATTTTTCACTTATCTAATTTACTTCAGTTTTGGTGCTAACATTCCTATCTGTAAAACTAGCATTTACACTATAGGAAAGCATAACCGGCAGTATAGCAGCTAACTCTTTAAACCTAAATGAAACAACATGGCACCTATCATTTACTTCTGAGAACTTAGCATTGTGTGCAGAGATTTTGGGGCTATTTCCTCTCTTTCAGTTTTTGTGCTAACATTCGTATCTGTAAAACTAGCCTTCTCACTATAGGAAATCCTAAACGGCGGTATAGCAGCTACCTCTTTAAACCTAAATGAAACAACATGGCACATATGATTTACTTCTGAGAACTAAGCATTGAGTGCAGAGATTTTTCAGTTATCTCCTTTACTTCAGTTTTGGTGCTAACATTCCTATCTGTAAAACTAGCATTTACACTATAGGAAAGCAAAACCGGCGGTATAGCATCTAACTCTTTAAACCTAAATGAAACAATATGGCACATATGATTTACTTCTGAGAACTAAGCATTGTGTGCAGAGGTTTTGTGGCTATCTCCTTTCTTTCAGTTTTTGTGCTAACATTCCTATCTGTAAAACTAGCATTTACACAGTAGGAAAGCCTAACGGGCAGTATAGCAGCTAACTCTTTAAACCGAAATGAAACGACATGGCACTTATGATTTACTTCTGAGAACTTAGCATTGTGTGCAGAGATTTTGCGGCTATATCCTTTCTTTCAGTTTTTGTGCTAACATTCCTATCTGTAAAACTAGCCTTTACTCTGTAGGAAATCCTTAACGGCGGTATAGCAGCTAACTCTTTAAACCTAAATGAAACAACATAGCACATATGATTTACTTCTGAGAATTAAGCATTATGTGCAGAGATTTTTCACTTATCTCCTTTACTTCAGTTTTGGTGCTAACATTCCTATCAGTAAAACTAGCATTTACACTATAGGAAAGCATAACCGGCAGTATAGCATCTAACTCTTTAAACCTAAATGAAACAACATGGCACCTATCATTTACTTCTGAGAACTTAGCATTGTGTGCAGAGATTTTGCGGCTATCTCCTTTCTTTCAGTTTTTGTGCTAACATTCCTATATGTAAAACTAGCTTTTACACAATAGGAAAGCCTAAACGGCGGTATAGCAGCTAACTCTTTAAACCTAAGTGAAACAACATGGCACATATGATTTACTTCTGAGAATTAAGCATTATGTGCAGAGATTTTTCACTTATCTCCTTTACTTCAGTTTTGGTGCTAACATTCCTATCTGTAAAACTAGCATTTACACAATAGGAAAGCATAACCGGCGGTATAGCAGCTAACTCTTTAAACCTAAATGAAACAACATGGCACCTATCATTTACTTCTGAGAACTTAGCATTGTGTGCAGAGATTTTGCGGCTATCTCCTTTCTTTCAGTTTTTGTGCTAACATTCCTATCTGTAAAACTAGCTTTTACACAATAGGAAAGCCTAACCGGCGGTATAGCAGCTAACTCTTTAAACCTAAATGAAACAACATGGCACATATGATTTACTTCTGAGAATTAAGCATTATGTGCAGAGATTTTTCACTTATCTCCTTTACTTCAGTTTTGGTGCTAACATTCCTATCTGTAAAACTAGCATTTACACTATAGGAAAGCATAACCGGCAGTATAGCAGCTAACTCTTTAAACCTAAATGAAACAACATGGCACCTATCATTTACTTCTGAGAACTTAGCATTGTGTGCAGAGATTTTGGGGCTATCTCCTTTCTTTTAGTTTTTGTGCTAACATTCCTATCTGTAAAACTAGCTTTTACACAATAGGAAAGCCTAAACGGCGGTATAGCAGCTAACTCTTTAAACCTAAATGAAACAACATGGCAAATACGATTTACTTCTGAGAATTAAGCATTATGTGCAGAGATTTTTCACTTATCTCCTTTACTTCAGTTTTGGTGCTAACATTCCTATCTGTAAAACTAGCATTTACACTATAGGAAAGCATAACCGGCGGTATAGCAGCTAACTCTTTAAACCTAAATGAAACAACATGGCACCTATCATTTACTTCTGAGATCTTAGCATTGTGTGCAGAGATTTTGCGGCTATCTCCTTTCTTTCAGTTTTTGTGCTAACATTCCTATCTGTAAAACTAGCCTTTACTCTGTAGGAAATCCTAAACGGCGGTATAGCAGCTAACTCTTTAAACCTAAATGAAACAACATGGCACATATGATTTACTTCTGAGAATTAAGCATTATGTGCAGAGATTTTTCACTTATCTCCTTTACTTCAGTTTTGGTGCTAACATTCCTATCTGTAAAACTAGCATTTACACTATAGGAAAGCATAACCGGCAGTATAGCATCTAACTCTTTAAACCTAAATGAAACAACATGGCACCTATCATTTACTTCTGAGAACTTAGCATTGTGTGCAGAGATTTTGCGGCTATCTCCTTTCTTTCAGTTTTTGTGCTAACATTCTTATCTGTAAAACTAGCTTTTACACAATAGGAAAGCCTAAACGGCGGTATAGCAGCTACCTCTTTAAACCTAAATGAAACAACATGGCACATATGATTTACTTCTGAGAACTAAGCATTGTGTGCAGAGATTTTTCAGTTATCTCCTTTACTTCAGTTTTGGGGCTAACATTCCTATGTGTAAAACTAGCCTTTACACTATAGGAAAGCATAACTGGCGGTATAGCAGCTAACTCTTTAAACGTAAATGAAACAACATGGCACATATGATTTACTTCTGAGAACTAAGCATTGTGTGCAGAGGTTTTGCGGCTATCTCCTTTCTTTCAGTTTTTGTGCTAACATTCCTATCTGTAAAACTAGCATTTACACTATAGGAAAGGCTAACGGGCAGTATAGCAGCTAACTCTTTAAACCTAAATGAAACAACATGGCACATATGATTTACGTCTGAGAACTAAGCATTGTGTGCAGAGATTTTTCAGTTATCTCCTTTACTTCAGGTTTGGGGCTAACATTCCTATGTGTAAAACTAGCATTTACACTATAGGAAAGCATAACCGGCGGTATAGCAGCTAACTCTTTAAACCGAAATGAAACAACATGGCATATATGACGTACTTCTGAGAACTAAGCATTGTGTGCAGAGATTTTTCAGCTATCTCCTTTACTTCAGATTTTGTGCTAACATTCATATTTTTATACTCGCATTTACTATATAGGAAAGCATAACTGAGGGTATAGCAGCTAACTCTTTAAACCTAAAAGAAACAACATGGCACATATGGTTTACTTCTGAAAACTAAGCATTGTGTGCAGAGATTTTGCGGCTATCTCCTTTCTTTCAGTTCTTGTGCTAACATTCCTATCTTTAAAACTAGCATTTACACTACAGGAAGGCATAACCGGCGGTATAGCAGCTAACTCTTTAAACCTAAATGAAACAACATGGCATATATGATGTACTTCTGAGAACTAAGCATTGTGTGCAGAGATTTTGCGGCTATCTCCTTTCTTTCAGTTTTTGTGCTAACAATCCTATCTGTAAAACTAGCCTTTACACTATAGGAAATCCTAAACGGAGGTATAGCAGCTAAGTCTTTAAACCTAAATGAAACAACATGGCACATATCATTAACTTCTGAGAACTAAGCATTTTGCAGTGATTTTGCGGCTATCTCCTTTCTTTCAGTTTTTGTGCTAACATTCCTATCTGTAAAACTAGCCTTTACACTATAGGAAATCCTAAACGGCGGTATAGCAGCTAACTCTTTAAACCTAAATGAAACAACATGTCACATATGATGTACTTCTGAGAACTAAGCATTGTGTGCAGAGATTTTCCGGCTATCTACTTTCTTTCAGTTTTTGTGCTAACATTCCTATCTGTAAAACTAGCTTTTACACTATAGGAAAGCATAACTGGCGGTATAGCAGCTAACTCTTTAAACCTAAATGAAACATCATGGCTCATATGATTTACTTCTGAGAACTAAGCATTGTGTGCAGAGATTTTTCAGTTATCTCCTTTACTTCAGTTTTGGGGCTAACATTCCTATGTGTAAAACTAGCATTTACACTGTAGGAAAGCATAACCGGCGGTATAGCAGCTAACCCTTTAAACCTAAATGAAACAACATGTCACGTATGATTTACTTCTGAGAACTAAGCATTGCGTGCAGAGATTTTTCAGTTATCTCCTTTACTTCAGTTGGGGCTAACATTCCTATGTGTAAAACTAGCATTTACACTATAGGAAAGCATAACCGGAGGTATAGCAGCTAACTCTTTAAACCTAAATGAAACAACATGGCACATATGATTTACTTCTGAGAACTAAGCATTGTGTGCAGAGATTTTTCAGTTATCTCCTTTACTTCAGTTTTGGGGCAAACATTCCTATGTGTAAAACTGGCATTTATACTATAGGAAAGCATAACCGGCGGTATAGCAGCTAACCCTTTAAACCTAAATGAAACAACATGGCACATATGGTTTACTTCTGAGAATTAAGCATTGTGTGCAGAGATTTTGCGGCTATCTCCTTTCTTTCAGTTTTTGTGCTAACATTCCTATCTGTAAAACTAGCCTTTACACTATAGGAAATCCTAAACGGCGGTATAGCAGCTAACTCTTTAAACCTAAATGAAACAACATGGCACATATGATTTACTTCTGAGAATTAAGCATTATGTGCAGAGATTTTTCACTTATCTCCTTTACTTCAGTTTTGGTGCTAACATTCCTATCTGTAAAACTAGCATTTACACTATAGGAAAGCATAACCGGCAGTATAGCATCTAACTCTTTAAACCTAAATGAAACAACATGGCACCTATCATTTACTTCTGAGAACTTAGCATTGTGTGCAGAGATTTTGCGGCTATCTCCTTTCTTTCAGTTTTTGTGCTAACATTCTTATCTGTAAAACTAGCTTTTACACAATAGGAAAGCCTAAACGGCGGTATAGCAGCTACCTCTTTAAACCTAAATGAACAACATGGCACATATGATTTACTTCTGAGAACTAAGCATTGTGTGCAGAGATTTTTCAGTTATCTCCTTTACTTCAGTTTTGGGGCTAACATTCCTATGTGTAAAACTAGCCTTTACACTATAGGAAAGCATAACTGGCGGTATAGCAGCTAACTCTTTAAACCTAAATGAAACAACATGGCACATATGATTTACTTCTGAGAACTAAGCATTGTGTGCAGAGGTTTTGCGGCTATCTCCTTTCTTTCAGTTTCTGTGCTAACATTCCTATCTGTAAAACTAGCCTTTACACTATAGGAAATCCTAAACGGCGGTATAGCAGCTAACTCTTTAAACCTAAATGAAACAACATGGCACATATGATGTACTTCTGAGAACTAAGCGTTTTGTGCAGAGATTTTGCGGCTATCTCCTTTCTTTCAGTTTTTGTGCTAACATTCCTATCTGTAAAACTAGCATTTACACTATAGGAAAGCCTAACGGGAGTATAGCAGCTAACTCTTTAAACCTAAATGAAACAACATCGCACATATGATTTTGTTCTGAGAACTAAGCATTGTGTGCAGAGATTTTTCAGCTATCTCCTTTACTTCAGATTTCTTGCTAACATTCATATCTTTATACTAGCATTTACTATATACGAAAGCATAGCAGAGTTTATAGCAGCTAATTCTTGAAACCTGAATGTAACAACCTGGCACCTATCATTTACTTCTGAGAACTAAGCATTGTGTGCAGAGATTTTTCAGTTATCTCCTTTACTTCAGTTTTGGGGCTAACATCCCTATGTGTAAAACTAGCATTTACACTATAGGAAAGCATAACCGGCGGTATAGCAGCTAACTCTTTAAACCTAAATGAAACAAAATGGCACCTATCATTTACTTCTGAGAACTTAGCATTGTGTGCAGAGATTTTGCGGCTATCTCCTTTCTTTCAGTTTTTGTGCTAACATTCCTATCTGTAAAACTAGCCTTTACTCTGTAGGAAATCCTAAACGGCGGTATAGCAGCTAACTCTTTAAACCTAAATGAAACAACATGGCACATATGATTTACTTCTGAGAATTAAGCATTATGTGCAGAGATTTTTCACTTATCTAATTTACTTCAGTTTTGGTGCTAACATTCCTATCTGTAAAACTAGCATTTACACTATAGGAAAGCATAACCGGCAGTATAGCAGCTAACTCTTTAAACCTAAATGAAACAACATGGCACCTATCATTTACTTCTGAGAACTTAGCATTGTGTGCAGAGATTTTGGGGCTATTTCCTTTCTTTCAGTTTTTGTGCTAACATTCCTATCTGTAAAACTAGCCTTTTCACTATAGGAAATCCTAAACGGCGGTATAGCAGCTACCTCTTTAAACCTAAATGAAACAACATGGCACATATGATTTACTTCTGAGAACTAAGCATTGAGTGCAGAGATTTTTCAGTTATCTCCTTTACTTCAGTTTTGGTGCTAACATTCCTATCTGTAAAACTAGCATTTACACTATAGGAAAGCATAACCAGCGGTATAGCATCTAACTCTTTAAACCTAAATGAAACAATATGGCACATATGATTTACTTCTGAGAACTAAGCATTGTGTGCAGAGGTTTTGTGGCTATCTCCTTTCTTTCAGTTTTTGTGCTAACATTCCTATCTGTAAAACTAGCATTTACACAGTAGGAAAGCCTAACGGGCAGTATAGCAGCTAACTCTTTAAACCGAAATGAAACAACATGGCACTTATGATTTACTTCTGAGAACTTAGCATTGTGTGCAGAGATTTTGCGGCTATATCCTTTCTTTCAGTTTTTGTGCTAACATTCCTATCTGTAAAACTAGCCTTTACTCTGTAGGAAATCCTTAACGGCGGTATAGCAGCTAACTCTTTAAACCTAAATGAAACAACATGGCACATATGATTTACTTCTGAGAATTAAGCATTATGTGCAGAGATTTTTCACTTATCTCCTTTACTTCAGTTTTGGTGCTAACATTCCTATCTGTAAAACTAGCATTTACACTATAGGAAAGCATAACCGGCAGTATAGCATCTAACTCTTTAAACCTAAATGAAACAACATGGCACCTATCATTTACTTCTGAGAACTTAGCATTGTGTGCAGAGATTTTGCGGCTATCTCCTTTCTTTCAGTTTTTGTGCTAACATTCCTATATGTAAAACTAGCTTTTACACAATAGGAAAGCCTAAACGGCGGTATAGCAGCTAACTCTTTAAACCTAAATGAAACAACATGGCACATATGATTTACTTCTGAGAATTAAGCATTATGTGCAGAGATTTTTCACTTATCTCCTTTACTTCAGTTTTGGTGCTAACATTCCTATCTGTAAAACTAGCATTTACACAATAGGAAAGCATAACCGGCGGTATAGCAGCTAACTCTTTAAACCTAAATGAAACAACATGGCACCTATCATTTACTTCTGAGAACTTAGCATTGTGTGCAGAGATTTTGCGGCTATCTCCTTTCTTTCAGTTTTTGTGCTAACATTCCTATCTGTAAAACTAGCCTTTACTCTGTAGGAAATCCTAAACGGCGGTATAGCAGCTAACTCTTTAAACCTAAATGAAACAACATGGCACATATGATTTACTTCTGAGAATTAAGCATTATGTGCAGAGATTTTTCACTTATCTCCTTTACTTCAGTTTTGGTGCTAACATTCCTATCTGTAAAACTAGCATTTACACTATAGGAAAGCATAACCGGCAGTATAGCATCTAACTCTTTAAACCTAAATGAAACAACATGGCAACTATCATTTACTTCTGAGAACTTAGCATTGTGTGCAGAGATTTTGCGGCTATCTCCTTTCTTTCAGTTTTTGTGCTAACATTCTTATCTGTAAAACTAGCTTTTACACAATAGGAAAGCCTAAACGGCGGTATAGCAGCTACCTCTTTAAACCTAAATGAAACAACATGGCACATATGATTTACTTCTGAGAACTAAGCATTGTGTGCAGAGATTTTTCAGTTATCTCCTTTACTTCAGTTTTGGGGCTAACATTCCTATGTGTAAAACTAGCCTTTACACTATAGGAAAGCATAACTGGCGGTATAGCAGCTAACTCTTTAAACCTAAATGATACAACATGGCACATATGATTTACTTCTGAGAACTAAGCATTGTGTGCAGAGGTTTTGCGGCTATCTCCTTTCTTTCAGTTTCTGTGCTAACATTCCTATCTGTAAAACTAGCCTTTACACTATAGGAAATCCTAAACGGCGGTATAGCAGCTAACTCTTTAAACCTAAATGAAACAACATGGCACATATGATGTACTTCTGAGAACTAAGCATTTTGTGCAGAGATTTTGCGGCTATCTCCTTTCTTTCAGTTTTTGTGCTAACATTCCTATCTGTAAAACTAGCATTTACACTATAGGAAAGCCTAACGGGAGTATAGCAGCTAACTCTTTAAACCTAAATGAAACAACATCGCACATATGATTTTGTTCTGAGAACTAAGCATTGTGTGCAGAGATTTTTCAGCTATCTCCTTTACTTCAGATTTCTGGCTAACATTCATATCTTTATACTAGCATTTACTATATACGAAAGCATAGCTGAGTGTATAGCAGCTAATTCTTGAAACCTGAATGTAACAACCTGGCACCTATCATTTACTTCTGAGAACTAAGCATTGTGTGCAGAGATTTTTCAGTTATCTCCTTTACTTCAGTTTTGGGGCTAACATTCCTATCTGTAAAACTAGCATTTACACTATAGGAAAGCATAACCGGCGGTATAGCATCTAACTCTTTAAACCTAAATGAAACAATATGGCACATATGATTTACTTCTGAGAACTAAGCATTGTGTGCAGAGGTTTTGTGGCTATCTCCTTTCTTTCAGTTTTTGTGCTAACATTTCTATCTGTAAAACTAGCATTTACAAAGTAGGAAAGCCTAACGGGCAGTATAGCAGCTAACTCTTTAAACCGAAATGAAACAACATGGCACGTATGATTTACTTCTGAGAACTTAGCATTGTGTGCAGAGATTTTGCGGCTATATCCTTTCTTTCAGTTTTTGTGCTAACATTCCGATCTGTAAAACTAGCCTTTACTCTGTAGGAAATCCTTAACGGCGGTATAGCAGCTAACTCTTTAAACCTAAATGAAACAACATGGCACATATGATTTACTTCTGAGAATTAAGCATTATGTGCAGAGATTTTTCACTTATCTCCTTTACTTCAGTTTTGGTGCTAACATTCCTATCTGTAAAACTAGCATTTACACTATAGGAAAGCATAACCGGGAGTATAGCAGCTAACTCTTTAAACCTAAATGAAACAACATGGCACCTATCATTTACTTCTGAGAACTTAGCATTGTGTGCAGAGATTTTGCGGCTATCTCCTTTCTTTCAGTTTTTGTGCTAACATTCCTATCTGTAAAACTAGCTTTTACACAATAGGAAAGCCTAACCGGCGGTATAGCAGCTAACTCTTTAAACCTAAATGAAACAACATGGCACATATGATTTACTTCTGAGAATTAAGCATTATGTGCAGAGATTTTTCACTTATCTCCTTTACTTCAGTTTTGGTGCTAACATTCCTATCTGTAAAACTAGCATTTACACTATAGGAAAGCATAACCGGCGGTATAGCAGCTAACTCTTTAAACCTAAATGAAACAACGTGGCACCTATCATTTACTTCTGAGAACTTAGCATTGTGTGCAGAGATTTTGCGGCTATCTCCTTTCTTTCAGTTTTTGTGCTAACATTCCTATCTGTAAAACTAGCCTTTACTCTGTAGGAAATCCTAAACGGCGGTATAGCAGCTACCTCTTTAAACCTAAATGAAACAACATGGCACATATGATTTACTTCTGAGAACTAAGCATTGTGTGCAGAGATTTTTCAGTTATCTCCTTTACTTCAGGTTTTGGGCTAACATTCCTATGTGTAAAACTAACATTTACACTATAGGAAAGCATAACCGGCGGTATAGCAGCTAACTCTTTAAACCGAAATGAAACAACATGGCATATATGATGTACTTCTGAGAACTAAGCATTGTGTGCAGAGATTTTGCGGCTATCTCCTTTCTTTCAGTTTTTGTGCTAACATTCCTATCTGTAAAACTAGCCTTTACTCTATAGGAAATCCTCAACGGCGGTAAAGCAGCTAACTCTTTAAACCTAAATAAAACAACATGGCACATATGATTTACTTCTGAGAATTAAGCATTGTGTGCAGAGATTTTTCAGTTATCTCCTTTACTTCAGGTTTGGGGCTAACATTCCTATGTGTAAAACTAGCATTTACACTATAGGAAAGCATAACCGGCGGTATAGCAGCTAACTCTTTAAACCGAAATGAAACAACATGGCATATATGACGTACTTCTGAGAACTAAGCATTGTGTGCAGAGATTTTGCGGCTATCTCCTTTCTTTCAGTTTTTGTGCTAACATTCCTATCTGTAAAACTAGCCTTTACTCTATAGGAAATCCTAAACGGCGGTATAGCAGCTAACTCTTTAAACCTAAATGAAACAACATGGCACATATGATTTACTTCTGAGAATTAAGCATTGTGTGCAGAGATTTTTCAGTTATCTCCTTTACTTCAGTTGGGGCTAACATTCCTATGTGTAAAACTAGCTTTTACACTATAGGAAAGCATAACCGGCGGTATAGCAGCTAACTCTTTAAACCTAAATGAAACAACATGGCACATATAATTTACTTTTGAGAACTAAGCATTGTGTGCAGAGATTTTTCAGTTATCTCCTTTACTTCAGTTTTGGGGCAAACATTCCTATGTGTAAAACTGGCATTTATACTATAGGAAAGCATAACCGGCGGTATAGCAGCTAACCCTTTAAACCTAAATGAAACAACATGGCACATATGGTTTACTTCTGAGAATTAAGCATTGTGTGCAGAGATTTTGCGGCTATCTCCTTTCTTTCAGTTTTTGTGCTAACATTCCTATCTGTAAAACTAGCCTTTACACTATAGGAAATCCTAAACGGCGGTATAGCAGCTAACTCTTTAAACCTAAATGAAACAACATGGCACATATGATTTACTTCTGAGAACTAAGCATTGTGTGTGTGCAGAGATTTTTCAGCTATCTCCTTTACTTCAGATTTCTTGCTAACATTCATATCTTTATACTCGCATTTACTATATACGAAAGCATAACTGAGTGTATAGCAGCTAATTCTTGAAACCTGAATGTAACAACATGGCACATATGATTTACTTCTGAGAACTAAGCATTGTGTGCAGAGGTTTTGCGGCTATCTCCTTTCTTTCAGTTTTTGTGCTAACATTCCTATCTGTAAAACTAGCATTTACACAATAGGAAAGCCTAACGGGCAGTATAGGAGCTAACTCTTTAAACCTAAATGAAACAACATGGCACTTATGATTTACGTCTGAGAACTAAGCATTGTGTGCAGAGATTATTCAGCTATCTCCTTTACTTCAGTTTTGGTGCTAACATTCCTATCTGTAAAACTAGCATTTACACTGTAGGAAAGCATAACAGGCGGTATAGCAGATAACTCTTTAAACCTAAATGAAACAACATGGCACATATGATGTACTTCTGAGAACTAAGCATTGTGTGCAGAGATTTTGCGGCTATCTCCTTTCTTTCAGTTTCTGTGCTAACATTCCTATCTGTAAAACTAGCCTTTACACTATAGGAAATCCTAAACGGCGGTATAGCAGCTAACTCTTTAAACCTAAATGAAACAACATGGCACATATGATGTACTTCTGAGAACTAAGCATTTTGTGCAGAGATTTTGCGGCTATCTCCTTTCTTTCAGTTTTTGTGCTAACATTCCTATCTGTAAAACTAGCATTTACACTATAGGAAAGCCTAACGGGAGTATAGCAGCTAACTCTTTAAACCTAAATGAAACAACATCGCACATATGATTTTGTTCTGAGAACTAAGCATTGTGTGCAGAGATTTTTCAGCTATCTCCTTTACTTCAGATTTCTTGCTAACATTCATATCTTTATACTAGCATTTACTATATACGAAAGCATAGCTGAGTGTATAGCAGCTAATTCTTGAAACCTGAATGTAACAACCGGGCACCTATCATTTACTTCTGAGAACTAAGCATTGTGTGCAGAGATTTTTCAGTTATCTCCTTTACTTCAGTTTTGGGGCTAACATTTCTATCTGTAAAACTAGCCTTTACTCTGTAGGAAATCCTAAACGGCGGTATAGCAGCTAACTCTTTAAACCTAAATGAAACAACATGGCACATATGATTTACTTCTGAGAATTAAGCATTATGTGCAGAGATTTTTCACTTATCTAATTTACTTCAGTTTTGGTGATAACATTCCTATCTGTAAAACTAGCATTTACACTATAGGAAAGCATAACCGGCAGTATAGCAGCTAACTCTTTAAACCTAAATGAAACAACATGGCACCTATCATTTACTTCTGAGAACTTAGCATTGTGTGCAGAGATTTTGGGGCTATCTCCTTTCTTTCAGTTTTTGTGCTAACATTCCTATCTGTAAAACTAGCCTTTTCACTATAGGAAATCCTAAACGGCGGTATAGCAGCTAACTCTTTAAACCTAAATGAAACAACATGGCACATATGATTTACTTCTGAGAATTAAGCATTGAGTGCAGAGATTTTTCAGTTATCTCCTTTACTTCAGTTTTGGTGCTAACATTCCTATCTGTAAAACTAGCATTTACACTATAGGAAAGCATAACCGGCGGTATAGCATCTAACTCTTTAAACCTAAATGAAACAATATGGCACATATGATTTACTTCTGAGAACTAAGCATTGTGTGCAGAGGTTTTGGGGCTATCTCCTTTCTTTCAGTTTTTGTGCTAACATTCCTATCTGTAAAACTAGCATTTACACAGTAGGAAAGCCTAACGGGCAGTATAGCAGCTAACTCTTTAAACCGAAATGAAACGACATGGCACTTATGATTTACTTCTGAGAACTTAGCTTTGTGTGCAGAGATTTTGCGGCTATATCCTTTCTTTCAGTTTTTGTGCTAACATTCCTATCTGTAAAACTAGCCTTTACTTTGTAGGAAAACCTTAACGGCGGTATAGCAGCTAACTCTTTAAACCTAAATGAAACAACATGGCACATATGATTTACTTCTGAGAATTAAGCATTATGTGCAGAGATTTTTCACTTATCTCCTTTACTTCAGTTTTGGTGCTAACATTCCTATCTGTAAAACTAGCATTTACACTATAGGAAAGCATAACCGGCAGTATAGCAGCTAACTCTTTAAACCTAAATGAAACAACATGGCACCTATCATTTACTTCTGAGAACTTAGCATTGTGTGCAGAGATTTTGCGGCTATCTCCTTTCTTTTAGTTTTTGTGCTAACATTCCTATCTGTAAAACTAGCTTTTACACAATAGGAAAGCCTAAACGGCGGTATAGCAGCTAACTCTTTAAACCTAAATGAAACAACATGGCAAATACGATTTACTTCTGAGAATTAAGCATTATGTGCAGAGATTTTTCACTTATCTCCTTTACTTCAGTTTTGGTGCTAACATTCCTATCTGTAAAACTAGCATTTACACTATAGGAAAGCATAACCGGCGGTATAGCAGCTAACTCTTTAAACCTAAATGAAACAACATGGCACCTATCATTTACTTCTGAGATCTTAGCATTGTGTGCAGAGATTTTGCGGCTATCTCCTTTCTTTCAGTTTTTGTGCTAACATTCCTATCTGTAAAACTAGCCTTTACTCTGTAGGAAATCCTAAACGGCGGTATAGCAGCTAACTCTTTAAACCTAAATGAAACAACATGGCACATATGATTTACTTCTGAGAATTAAGCATTATGTGCAGAGATTTTTCACTTATCTCCTTTACTTCAGTTTTGGTGCTAACATTGCTATCTGTAAAACTAGCATTTACACTATAGGAAAGCATAACCGGCAGTATAGCATCTAACTCTTTAAACCTAAATGAAACAACATGGCACCTATCATTTACTTCTGAGAACTTAGCATTGTGTGCAGAGATTTTGCGGCTATCTCCTTTCTTTCAGTTTTTGTGCTAACATTCTTATCTGTAAAACTAGCTTTTACACAATAGGAAAGCCTAAACGGCGGTATAGCAGCTACCTCTTTAAACCTAAATGAAACAACATGGCACATATGATTTACTTCTGAGAACTAAGCATTGTGTGCAGAGATTTTCCGGCTATCTACTTTCTTTCAGTTTTTGTGCTAACATTCCTATCTGTAAAACTAGCTTTTACACTATAGGAAAGCATAACCGGCGGTATAGCAGCTAACTCTTTAAACCTAAATGAAACATCATGGCTCATATGATTTACTTCTGAGAACTAAGCATTGTGTGCAGAGATTTTTCAGTTATCTCCTTTACTTCAGTTTTGGGGCTAACATTCCTATGTGTAAAACTAGCATTTACACTGTAGGAAAGCATAACCGGCGGTATAGCAGCTAACCCTTTAAACCTAAATGAAACAACATGTCACGTATGATTTACTTCTGAGAACTAAGCATTGCGTGCAGAGATTTTTCAGTTATCTCCTTTACTTCAGTTGGGGCTAACATTCCTATGTGTAAAACTAGCATTTACACTATAGGAAAGCATAACCGGCAGTATAGCATCTAACTCTTTAAACCTAAATGAAACAACATGGCACCTATCATTTACTTCTGAGAACTTAGCATTGTGTGCAGAGATTTTGCGGCTATCTCCTTTCTTTCAGTTTTTGTGCTAACATTCTTATCTGTAAAACTAGCTTTTACACAATAGGAAAGCCTAAACGGCGGTATAGCAGCTACCTCTTTAAACCTAAATGAACAACATGGCACATATGATTTACTTCTGAGAACTAAGCATTGTGTGCAGAGATTTTTCAGTTATCTCCTTTACTTCAGTTTTGGGGCTAACATTCCTATGTGTAAAACTAGCCTTTACACTATAGGAAAGCATAACTGGCGGTATAGCAGCTAACTCTTTAAACCTAAATGAAACAACATGGCACATATGATTTACTTCTGAGAACTAAGCATTGTGTGCAGAGGTTTTGCGGCTATCTCCTTTCTTTCAGTTTCTGTGCTAACATTCCTATCTGTAAAACTAGCCTTTACACTATAGGAAATCCTAAACGGCGGTATAGCAGCTAACTCTTTAAACCTAAATGAAACAACATGGCACATATGATGTACTTCTGAGAACTAAGCATTTTGTGCAGAGATTTTGCGGCTATCTCCTTTCTTTCAGTTTTTGTGCTAACATTCCTATCTGTAAAACTAGCATTTACACTATAGGAAAGCCTAACGGGAGTATAGCAGCTAACTCTTTAAACCTAAATGAAACAACATCGCACATATGATTTTGTTCTGAGAACTAAGCATTGTGTGCAGAGATTTTTCAGCTATCTCCTTTACTTCAGATTTCTTGCTAACATTCATATCTTTATACTAGCATTTACTATATACGAAAGCATAGCAGAGTGTATAGCAGCTAATTCTTGAAACCTGAATGTAACAACCTGGCACCTATCATTTACTTCTGAGAACTAAGCATTGTGTGCAGAGATTTTTCAGTTATCTCCTTTACTTCAGTTTTGGGGCTAACATCCCTATGTGTAAAACTAGCATTTACACTATAGGAAAGCATAACCGGCGGTATAGCAGCTAACTCTTTAAACCTAAATGAAACAAAATGGCACCTATCATTTACTTCTGAGAACTTAGCATTGTGTGCAGAGATTTTGCGGCTATCTCCTTTCTTTCAGTTTTTGTGCTAACATTCCTATCTGTAAAACTAGCCTTTACTCTGTAGGAAATCCTAAACGGCGGTATAGCAGCTAACTCTTTAAACCTAAATGAAACAACATGGCACATATGATTTACTTCTGAGAATTAAGCATTATGTGCAGAGATTTTTCACTTATCTAATTTACTTCAGTTTTGGTGCTAACATTCCTATCTGTAAAACTAGCATTTACACTATAGGAAAGCATAACCGGCAGTATAGCAGCTAACTCTTTAAACCTAAATGAAACAACATGGCACCTATCATTTACTTCTGAGAACTTAGCATTGTGTGCAGAGATTTTGGGGCTATTTCCTCTCTTTCAGTTTTTGTGCTAACATTCGTATCTGTAAAACTAGCCTTCTCACTATAGGAAATCCTAAACGGCGGTATAGCAGCTACCTCTTTAAACCTAAATGAAACAACATGGCACATATGATTTACTTCTGAGAACTAAGCATTGAGTGCAGAGATTTTTCAGTTATCTCCTTTACTTCAGTTTTGGTGCTAACATTCCTATCTGTAAAACTAGCATTTACACTATAGGAAAGCAAAACCGGCGGTATAGCATCTAACTCTTTAAACCTAAATGAAACAATATGGCACATATGATTTACTTCTGAGAACTAAGCATTGTGTGCAGAGGTTTTGTGGCTATCTCCTTTCTTTCAGTTTTTGTGCTAACATTCCTATCTGTAAAACTAGCATTTACACAGTAGGAAAGCCTAACGGGCAGTATAGCAGCTAACTCTTTAAACCGAAATGAAACGACATGGCACTTATGATTTACTTCTGAGAACTTAGCATTGTGTGCAGAGATTTTGCGGCTATATCCTTTCTTTCAGTTTTTGTGCTAACATTCCTATCTGTAAAACTAGCCTTTACTCTGTAGGAAATCCTTAACGGCGGTATAGCAGCTAACTCTTTAAACCTAAATGAAACAACATGGCACATATGATTTACTTCTGAGAATTAAGCATTATGTGCAGAGATTTTTCACTTATCTCCTTTACTTCAGTTTTGGTGCTAACATTCCTATCTGTAAAACTAGCATTTACACTATAGGAAAGCATAACCGGCAGTATAGCATCTAACTCTTTAAACCTAAATGAAACAACATGGCACCTATCATTTACTTCTGAGAACTTAGCATTGTGTGCAGAGATTTTGCGGCTATCTCCTTTCTTTCAGTTTTTGTGCTAACATTCCTATATGTAAAACTAGCTTTTACACAATAGGAAAGCCTAAACGGCGGTATAGCAGCTAACTCTTTAAACCTAAATGAAACAACATGGCACATATGATTTACTTCTGAGAATTAAGCATTATGTGCAGAGATTTTTCACTTATCTCCTTTACTTCAGTTTTGGTGCTAACATTCCTATCTGTAAAACTAGCATTTACACAATAGGAAAGCATAACCGGCGGTATAGCAGCTAACTCTTTAAACCTAAATGAAACAACATGGCACCTATCATTTACTTCTGAGAACTTAGCATTGTGTGCAGAGATTTTGCGGCTATCTCCTTTCTTTCAGTTTTTGTGCTAACATTCCTATCTGTAAAACTAGCCTTTACTCTGTAGGAAATCCTAAACGGCGGTATAGCAGCTAACTCTTTAAACCTAAATGAAACAACATGGCACATATGATTTACTTCTGAGAATTAAGCATTATGTGCAGAGATTTTTCACTTATCTCCTTTACTTCAGTTTTGGTGCTAACATTCCTATCTGTAAAACTAGCATTTACACTATAGGAAAGCATAACCGGCAGTATAGCATCTAACTCTTTAAACCTAAATGAAACAACATGGCAACTATCATTTACTTCTGAGAACTTAGCATTGTGTGCAGAGATTTTGCGGCTATCTCCTTTCTTTCAGTTTTTGTGCTAACATTCTTATCTGTAAAACTAGCTTTTACACAATAGGAAAGCCTAAACGGCGGTATAGCAGCTACCTCTTTAAACCTAAATGAAACAACATGGCACATATGATTTACTTCTGAGAACTAAGCATTGTGTGCAGAGATTTTTCAGTTATCTCCTTTACTTCAGTTTTGGGGCTAACATTCCTATGTGTAAAACTAGCCTTTACACTATAGGAAAGCATAACTGGCGGTATAGCAGCTAACTCTTTAAACCTAAATGATACAACATGGCACATATGATTTACTTCTGAGAACTAAGCATTGTGTGCAGAGGTTTTGCGGCTATCTCCTTTCTTTCAGTTTCTGTGCTAACATTCCTATCTGTAAAACTAGCCTTTACACTATAGGAAATCCTAAACGGCGGTATAGCAGCTAACTCTTTAAACCTAAATGAAACAACATGGCACATATGATGTACTTCTGAGAACTAAGCATTTTGTGCAGAGATTTTGCGGCTATCTCCTTTCTTTCAGTTTTTGTGCTAACATTCCTATCTGTAAAACTAGCATTTACACTATAGGAAAGCCTAACGGGAGTATAGCAGCTAACTCTTTAAACCTAAATGAAACAACATCGCACATATGATTTTGTTCTGAGAACTAAGCATTGTGTGCAGAGATTTTTCAGCTATCTCCTTTACTTCAGATTTCTGGCTAACATTCATATCTTTATACTAGCATTTACTATATACGAAAGCATAGCTGAGTGTATAGCAGCTAATTCTTGAAACCTGAATGTAACAACCTGGCACCTATCATTTACTTCTGAGAACTAAGCATTGTGTGCAGAGATTTTTCAGTTATCTCCTTTACTTCAGTTTTGGGGCTAACATTCCTATCTGTAAAACTAGCATTTACACTATAGGAAAGCATAACCGGCGGTATAGCATCTAACTCTTTAAACCTAAATGAAACAATATGGCACATATGATTTACTTCTGAGAACTAAGCATTGTGTGCAGAGGTTTTGTGGCTATCTCCTTTCTTTCAGTTTTTGTGCTAACATTTCTATCTGTAAAACTAGCATTTACAAAGTAGGAAAGCCTAACGGGCAGTATAGCAGCTAACTCTTTAAACCGAAATGAAACAACATGGCACGTATGATTTACTTCTGAGAACTTAGCATTGTGTGCAGAGATTTTGCGGCTATATCCTTTCTTTCAGTTTTTGTGCTAACATTCCGATCTGTAAAACTAGCCTTTACTCTGTAGGAAATCCTTAACGGCGGTATAGCAGCTAACTCTTTAAACCTAAATGAAACAACATGGCACATATGATTTACTTCTGAGAATTAAGCATTATGTGCAGAGATTTTTCACTTATCTCCTTTACTTCAGTTTTGGTGCTAACATTCCTATCTGTAAAACTAGCATTTACACTATAGGAAAGCATAACCGGGAGTATAGCAGCTAACTCTTTAAACCTAAATGAAACAACATGGCACCTATCATTTACTTCTGAGAACTTAGCATTGTGTGCAGAGATTTTGCGGCTATCTCCTTTCTTTCAGTTTTTGTGCTAACATTCCTATCTGTAAAACTAGCTTTTACACAATAGGAAAGCCTAACCGGCGGTATAGCAGCTAACTCTTTAAACCTAAATGAAACAACATGGCACATATGATTTACTTCTGAGAATTAAGCATTATGTGCAGAGATTTTTCACTTATCTCCTTTACTTCAGTTTTGGTGCTAACATTCCTATCTGTAAAACTAGCATTTACACTATAGGAAAGCATAACCGGCGGTATAGCAGCTAACTCTTTAAACCTAAATGAAACAACGTGGCACCTATCATTTACTTCTGAGAACTTAGCATTGTGTGCAGAGATTTTGCGGCTATCTCCTTTCTTTCAGTTTTTGTGCTAACATTCCTATCTGTAAAACTAGCCTTTACTCTGTAGGAAATCCTAAACGGCGGTATAGCAGCTACCTCTTTAAACCTAAATGAAACAACATGGCACATATGATTTACTTCTGAGAACTAAGCATTGTGTGCAGAGATTTTTCAGTTATCTCCTTTACTTCAGGTTTTGGGCTAACATTCCTATGTGTAAAACTAACATTTACACTATAGGAAAGCATAACCGGCGGTATAGCAGCTAACTCTTTAAACCGAAATGAAACAACATGGCATATATGACGTACTTCTGAGAACTAAGCATTGTGTGCAGAGATTTTGCGGCTATCTCCTTTCTTTCAGTTTTTGTGCTAACATTCCTATCTGTAAAACTAGCCTTTACTCTATAGGAAATCCTAAACGGCGGTATAGCAGCTAACTCTTTAAACCTAAATGAAACAACATGGCACATATGATTTACTTCTGAGAATTAAGCATTGTGTGCAGAGATTTTTCAGTTATCTCCTTTACTTCAGTTGGGGCTAACATTCCTATGTGTAAAACTAGCTTTTACACTATAGGAAAGCATAACCGGCGGTATAGCAGCTAACTCTTTAAACCTAAATGAAACAACATGGCACATATAATTTACTTCTGAGAACTAAGCATTGTGTGCAGAGATTTTTCAGTTATCTCCTTTACTTCAGTTTTGGGGCAAACATTCCTATGTGTAAAACTGGCATTTATACTATAGGAAAGCATAACCGGCGGTATAGCAGCTAACCCTTTAAACCTAAATGAAACAACATGGCACATATGGTTTACTTCTGAGAATTAAGCATTGTGTGCAGAGATTTTGCGGCTATCTCCTTTCTTTCAGTTTTTGTGCTAACATTCCTATCTGTAAAACTAGCCTTTACACTATAGGAAATCCTAAACGGCGGTATAGCAGCTAACTCTTTAAACCTAAATGAAACAACATGGCACATATGATTTACTTCTGAGAACTAAGCATTGTGTGTGTGCAGAGATTTTTCAGCTATCTCCTTTACTTCAGATTTCTTGCTAACATTCATATCTTTATACTCGCATTTACTATATACGAAAGCATAACTGAGTGTATAGCAGCTAATTCTTGAAACCTGAATGTAACAACATGGCACATATGATTTACTTCTGAGAACTAAGCATTGTGTGCAGAGGTTTTGCGGCTATCTCCTTTCTTTCAGTTTTTGTGCTAACATTCCTATCTGTAAAACTAGCATTTACACAATAGGAAAGCCTAACGGGCAGTATAGCAGCTAACTCTTTAAACCTAAATGAAACAACATGGCACTTATGATTTACGTCTGAGAACTAAGCATTGTGTGCAGAGATTATTCAGCTATCTCCTTTACTTCAGTTTTGGTGCTAACATTCCTATCTGTAAAACTAGCATTTACACTGTAGGAAAGCATAACAGGCGGTATAGCAGATAACTCTTTAAACCTAAATGAAACAACATGGCACATATGATGTACTTCTGAGAACTAAGCATTGTGTGCAGAGATTTTGCGGCTATCTCCTTTCTTTCAGTTTCTGTGCTAACATTCCTATCTGTAAAACTAGCCTTTACACTATAGGAAATCCTAAACGGCGGTATAGCAGCTAACTCTTTAAACCTAAATGAAACAACATGGCACATATGATGTACTTCTGAGAACTAAGCATTTTGTGCAGAGATTTTGCGGCTATCTCCTTTCTTTCAGTTTTTGTGCTAACATTCCTATCTGTAAAACTAGCATTTACACTATAGGAAAGCCTAACGGGAGTATAGCAGCTAACTCTTTAAACCTAAATGAAACAACATCGCACATATGATTTTGTTCTGAGAACTAAGCATTGTGTGCAGAGATTTTTCAGCTATCTCCTTTACTTCAGATTTCTTGCTAACATTCATATCTTTATACTAGCATTTACTATATACGAAAGCATAGCTGAGTGTATAGCAGCTAATTCTTGAAACCTGAATGTAACAACCGGGCACCTATCATTTACTTCTGAGAACTAAGCATTGTGTGCAGAGATTTTTCAGTTATCTCCTTTACTTCAGTTTTGGGGCTAACATTTCTATCTGTAAAACTAGCCTTTACTCTGTAGGAAATCCTAAACGGCGGTATAGCAGCTAACTCTTTAAACCTAAATGAAACAACATGGCACATATGATTTACTTCTGAGAATTAAGCATTATGTGCAGAGATTTTTCACTTATCTAATTTACTTCAGTTTTGGTGATAACATTCCTATCTGTAAAACTAGCATTTACACTATAGGAAAGCATAACCGGCGGTATAGCAGCTAACTCTTTAAACCTAAATGAAACAACATGGCACATATGATTTACTTCTGAGAACTAAGCATTGTGTGCAGAGATTTTTCAGTTATCTCCTTTACTTCAGTTTTGGGGCAAACATTCCTATGTGTAAAACTGGCATTTATACTATAGGAAAGCATAACCGGCAGTATAGCAGCTAACCCTTTAAACCTAAATGAAACAACATGGCACATATGGTTTACTTCTGAGAATTAAGCATTGTGTGCAGAGATTTTGCGGCTATCACCTTTCTTTCAGTTTTTGTGCTAACATTCCTATCTGTAAAACTAGCCTTTACACTATAGGAAATCCTAAACGGCGGTATAGCAGCTAACTCTTTAAACCTAAATGAAACAACATGGCACATATGATTTACTTCTGAGAACTAAGCATTGTGTGCAGAGATTTTTCAGCTATCTCCTTTACTTCAGATTTCTTGCTAACATTCATATCTTTATACTCGCATTTACTATATACGAAAGCATAACTGAGTGTATAGCAGCTAATTCTTGAAACCTGAATGTAACAACATGGCACATATGATTTACTTCTGAGAACTAAGCATTGTGTGCAGAGGTTTTGCGGCTATCTCCTTTCTTTCAGTTTTTGTGCTAACATTCCTATCTGTAAAACTAGCATTTACACAATAGGAAAGCCTAACGGGCAGTATAGCAGCTAACTCTTTAAACCTAAATGAAACAACATGGCACTTATGATTTACTTCTGAGAATTAAGCATTATGTGCAGAGATTTTTCACTTATCTAATTTACTTCAGTTTTGGTGCTAACATTCCTATCTGTAAAACTAGCATTTACACTATAGGAAAGCATAACCGGCAGTATAGCAGCTAACTCTTTAAACCTAAATGAAACAACATGGCACCTATCATTTACTTCTGAGAACTTAGCATTGTGTGCAGAGATTTTGGGGCTATTTCCTTTCTTTCAGTTTTTGTGCTAACATTCCTATCTGTAAAACTAGCCTTTTCACTATAGGAAATCCTAAACGGCGGTATAGCAGCTACCTCTTTAAACCTAAATGAAACAACATGGCACATATGATTTACTTCTGAGAACTAAGCATTGAGTGCAGAGATTTTTCAGTTATCTCCTTTACTTCAGTTTTGGTGCTAACATTCCTATCTGTAAAACTAGCATTTACACTATAGGAAAGCATAACCAGCGGTATAGCATCTAACTCTTTAAACCTAAATGAAACAATATGGCACATATGATTTACTTCTGAGAACTAAGCATTGTGTGCAGAGGTTTTGTGGCTATCTCCTTTCTTTCAGTTTTTGTGCTAACATTCCTATCTGTAAAACTAGCATTTACACAGTAGGAAAGCCTAACGGGCAGTATAGCAGCTAACTCTTTAAACCGAAATGAAACAACATGGCACTTATGATTTACTTCTGAGAACTTAGCATTGTGTGCAGAGATTTTGCGGCTATATCCTTTCTTTCAGTTTTTGTGCTAACATTCCTATCTGTAAAACTAGCCTTTACTCTGTAGGAAATCCTTAACGGCGGTATAGCAGCTAACTCTTTAAACCTAAATGAAACAACATGGCACATATGATTTACTTCTGAGAATTAAGCATTATGTGCAGAGATTTTTCACTTATCTCCTTTACTTCAGTTTTGGTGCTAACATTCCTATCTGTAAAACTAGCATTTACACTATAGGAAAGCATAACCGGCAGTATAGCATCTAACTCTTTAAACCTAAATGAAACAACATGGCACCTATCATTTACTTCTGAGAACTTAGCATTGTGTGCAGAGATTTTGCGGCTATCTCCTTTCTTTCAGTTTTTGTGCTAACATTCCTATATGTAAAACTAGCTTTTACACAATAGGAAAGCCTAAACGGCGGTATAGCAGCTAACTCTTTAAACCTAAATGAAACAACATGGCACATATGATTTACTTCTGAGAATTAAGCATTATGTGCAGAGATTTTTCACTTATCTCCTTTACTTCAGTTTTGGTGCTAACATTCCTATCTGTAAAACTAGCATTTACACAATAGGAAAGCATAACCGGCGGTATAGCAGCTAACTCTTTAAACCTAAATGAAACAACATGGCACCTATCATTTACTTCTGAGAACTTAGCATTGTGTGCAGAGATTTTGCGGCTATCTCCTTTCTTTCAGTTTTTGTGCTAACATTCCTATCTGTAAAACTAGCCTTTACTCTGTAGGAAATCCTAAACGGCGGTATAGCAGCTAACTCTTTAAACCTAAATGAAACAACATGGCACATATGATTTACTTCTGAGAATTAAGCATTATGTGCAGAGATTTTTCACTTATCTCCTTTACTTCAGTTTTGGTGCTAACATTCCTATCTGTAAAACTAGCATTTACACTATAGGAAAGCATAACCGGCAGTATAGCATCTAACTCTTTAAACCTAAATGAAACAACATGGCAACTATCATTTACTTCTGAGAACTTAGCATTGTGTGCAGAGATTTTGCGTCTATCTCCTTTCTTTCAGTTTTTGTGCTAACATTCTTATCTGTAAAACTAGCTTTTACACAATAGGAAAGCCTAAACGGCGGTATAGCAGCTACCTCTTTAAACCTAAATGAAACAACATGGCACATATGATTTACTTCTGAGAACTAAGCATTGTGTGCAGAGATTTTTCAGTTATCTCCTTTACTTCAGTTTTGGGGCTAACATTCCTATGTGTAAAACTAGCCTTTACACTATAGGAAAGCATAACTGGCGGTATAGCAGCTAACTCTTTAAACCTAAATGATACAACATGGCACATATGATTTACTTCTGAGAACTAAGCATTGTGTGCAGAGGTTTTGCGGCTATCTCCTTTCTTTCAGTTTCTGTGCTAACATTCCTATCTGTAAAACTAGCCTTTACACTATAGGAAATCCTAAACGGCGGTATAGCAGCTAACTCTTTAAACCTAAATGAAACAACATGGCACATATGATGTACTTCTGAGAACTAAGCATTTTGTGCAGAGATTTTGCGGCTATCTCCTTTCTTTCAGTTTTTGTGCTAACATTCCTATCTGTAAAACTAGCATTTACACTATAGGAAAGCCTAACGGGAGTATAGCAGCTAACTCTTTAAACCTAAATGAAACAACATCGCACATATGATTTTGTTCTGAGAACTAAGCATTGTGTGCAGAGATTTTTCAGCTATCTCCTTTACTTCAGATTTCTGGCTAACATTCATATCTTTATACTAGCATTTACTATATACGAAAGCATAGCTGAGTGTATAGCAGCTAATTCTTGAAACCTGAATGTAACAACCTGGCACCTATCATTTACTTCTGAGAACTAAGCATTGTGTGCAGAGATTTTTCAGTTATCTCCTTTACTTCAGTTTTGGGGCTAACATTGCTATCTGTAAAACTAGCATTTACACTATAGGAAAGCATAACCGGCGGTATAGCATCTAACTCTTTAAACCTAAATGAAACAATATGGCACATATGATTTACTTCTGAGAACTACGCATTGTGTGCAGAGGTTTTGTGGCTATCTCCTTTCTTTCAGTTTTTGTGCTAACATTTCTATCTGTAAAACTAGCATTTACAAAGTAGGAAAGCCTAACGGGCAGTATAGCAGCTAACTCTTTAAACCGAAATGAAACAACATGGCACGTATGATTTACTTCTGAGAACTTAGCATTGTGTGCAGAGATTTTGCGGCTATATCCTTTCTTTCAGTTTTTGTGCTAACATTCCGATCTGTAAAACTAGCCTTTACTCTGTAGGAAATCCTTAACGGCGGTATAGCAGCTAACTCTTTAAACCTAAATGAAACAACATGGCACATATGATTTACTTCTGAGAATTAAGCATTATGTGCAGAGATTTTTCACTTATCTCCTTTACTTCAGTTTTGGTGCTAACATTCCTATCTGTAAAACTAGCATTTACACTATAGGAAAGCATAACCGGGAGTATAGCAGCTAACTCTTTAAACCTAAATGAAACAACATGGCACCTATCATTTACTTCTGAGAACTTAGCATTGTGTGCAGAGATTTTGCGGCTATCTCCTTTCTTTCAGTTTTTGTGCTAACATTCCTATCTGTAAAACTAGCTTTTACACAATAGGAAAGCCTAACCGGCGGTATAGCAGCTAACTCTTTAAACCTAAATGAAACAACATGGCACATATGATTTACTTCTGAGAATTAAGCATTATGTGCAGAGATTTTTCACTTATCTCCTTTACTTCAGTTTTGGTGCTAACATTCCTATCTGTAAAACTAGCATTTACACTATAGGAAAGCATAACCGGCGGTATAGCAGCTAACTCTTTAAACCTAAATGAAACAACGTGGCACCTATCATTTACTTCTGAGAACTTAGCATTGTGTGCAGAGATTTTGCGGCTATCTCCTTTCTTTCAGTTTTTGTGCTAACATTCCTATCTGTAAAACTAGCCTTTACTCTGTAGGAAATCCTAAACGGCGGTATAGCAGCTACCTCTTTAAACCTAAATGAAACAACATGGCACATATGATTTACTTCTGAGAACTAAGCATTGTGTGCAGAGATTTTTCAGTTATCTCCTTTACTTCAGGTTTTGGGCTAACATTCCTATGTGTAAAACTAACATTTACACTATAGGAAAGCATAACCGGCGGTATAGCAGCTAACTCTTTAAACCGAAATGAAACAACATGGCATATATGATGTACTTCTGAGAACTAAGCATTGTGTGCAGAGATTTTGCGGCTATCTCCTTTCTTTCAGTTTTTGTGCTAACATTCCTATCTGTAAAACTAGCCTTTACTCTATAGGAAATCCTCAACGGCGGTAAAGCAGCTAACTCTTTAAACCTAAATAAAACAACATGGCACATATGATTTACTTCTGAGAATTAAGCATTGTGTGCAGAGATTTTTCAGTTATCTCCTTTACTTCAGGTTTGGGGCTAACATTCCTATGTGTAAAACTAGCATTTACACTATAGGAAAGCATAACCGGCGGTATAGCAGCTAACTCTTTAAACCGAAATGAAACAACATGGCATATATGACGTACTTCTGAGAACTAAGCATTGTGTGCAGAGATTTTGCGGCTATCTCCTTTCTTTCAGTTTTTGTGCTAACATTCCTATCTGTAAAACTAGCCTTTACTCTATAGGAAATCCTAAACGGCGGTATAGCAGCTAACTCTTTAAACCTAAATGAAACAACATGGCACATATGATTTACTTCTGAGAATTAAGCATTGTGTGCAGAGATTTTTCAGTTATCTCCTTTACTTCAGTTGGGGCTAACATTCCTATGTGTAAAACTAGCTTTTACACTATAGGAAAGCATAACCGGCGGTATAGCAGCTAACTCTTTAAACCTAAATGAAACAACATGGCACATATAATTTACTTCTGAGAACTAAGCATTGTGTGCAGAGATTTTTCAGTTATCTCCTTTACTTCAGTTTTGGGGCAAACATTCCTATGTGTAAAACTGGCATTTATACTATAGGAAAGCATAACCGGCGGTATAGCAGCTAACCCTTTAAACCTAAATGAAACAACATGGCACATATGGTTTACTTCTGAGAATTAAGCATTGTGTGCAGAGATTTTGCGGCTATCTCCTTTCTTTCAGTTTTTGTGCTAACATTCCTATCTGTAAAACTAGCCTTTACACTATAGGAAATCCTAAACGGCGGTATAGCAGCTAACTCTTTAAACCTAAATGAAACAACATGGCACATATGATTTACTTCTGAGAACTAAGCATTGTGTGTGTGCAGAGATTTTTCAGCTATCTCCTTTACTTCAGATTTCTTGCTAACATTCATATCTTTATACTCGCATTTACTATATACGAAAGCATAACTGAGTGTATAGCAGCTAATTCTTGAAACCTGAATGTAACAACATGGCACATATGATTTACTTCTGAGAACTAAGCATTGTGTGCAGAGGTTTTGCGGCTATCTCCTTTCTTTCAGTTTTTGTGCTAACATTCCTATCTGTAAAACTAGCATTTACACAATAGGAAAGCCTAACGGGCAGTATAGCAGCTAACTCTTTAAACCTAAATGAAACAACATGGCACTTATGATTTACGTCTGAGAACTAAGCATTGTGTGCAGAGATTATTCAGCTATCTCCTTTACTTCAGTTTTGGTGCTAACATTCCTATCTGTAAAACTAGCATTTACACTGTAGGAAAGCATAACAGGCGGTATAGCAGATAACTCTTTAAACCTAAATGAAACAACATGGCACATATGATGTACTTCTGAGAACTAAGCATTGTGTGCAGAGATTTTGCGGCTATCTCCTTTCTTTCAGTTTCTGTGCTAACATTCCTATCTGTAAAACTAGCCTTTACACTATAGGAAATCCTAAACGGCGGTATAGCAGCTAACTCTTTAAACCTAAATGAAACAACATGGCACATATGATGTACTTCTGAGAACTAAGCATTTTGTGCAGAGATTTTGCGGCTATCTCCTTTCTTTCAGTTTTTGTGCTAACATTCCTATCTGTAAAACTAGCATTTACACTATAGGAAAGCCTAACGGGAGTATAGCAGCTAACTCTTTAAACCTAAATGAAACAACATCGCACATATGATTTTGTTCTGAGAACTAAGCATTGTGTGCAGAGATTTTTCAGCTATCTCCTTTACTTCAGATTTCTTGCTAACATTCATATCTTTATACTAGCATTTACTATATACGAAAGCATAGCTGAGTGTATAGCAGCTAATTCTTGAAACCTGAATGTAACAACCGGGCACCTATCATTTACTTCTGAGAACTAAGCATTGTGTGCAGAGATTTTTCAGTTATCTCCTTTACTTCAGTTTTGGGGCTAACATTTCTATCTGTAAAACTAGCCTTTACTCTGTAGGAAATCCTAAACGGCGGTATAGCAGCTAACTCTTTAAACCTAAATGAAACAACATGGCACATATGATTTACTTCTGAGAATTAAGCATTATGTGCAGAGATTTTTCACTTATCTAATTTACTTCAGTTTTGGTGATAACATTCCTATCTGTAAAACTAGCATTTACACTATAGGAAAGCATAACCGGCAGTATAGCAGCTAACTCTTTAAACCTAAATGAAACAACATGGCACCTATCATTTACTTCTGAGAACTTAGCATTGTGTGCAGAGATTTTGGGGCTATCTCCTTTCTTTCAGTTTTTGTGCTAACATTCCTATCTGTAAAACTAGCCTTTTCACTATAGGAAATCCTAAACGGCGGTATAGCAGCTAACTCTTTAAACCTAAATGAAACAACATGGCACATATGATTTACTTCTGAGAATTAAGCATTGAGTGCAGAGATTTTTCAGTTATCTCCTTTACTTCAGTTTTGGTGCTAACATTCCTATCTGTAAAACTAGCATTTACACTATAGGAAAGCATAACCGGCGGTATAGCATCTAACTCTTTAAACCTAAATGAAACAATATGGCACATATGATTTACTTCTGAGAACTAAGCATTGTGTGCAGAGGTTTTGTGGCTATCTCCTTTCTTTCAGTTTTTGTGCTAACATTCCTATCTGTAAAACTAGCATTTACACAGTAGGAAAGCCTAACGGGCAGTATAGCAGCTAACTCTTTAAACCGAAATGAAACGACATGGCACTTATGATTTACTTCTGAGAACTTAGCTTTGTGTGCAGAGATTTTGCGGCTATATCCTTTCTTTCAGTTTTTGTGCTAACATTCCTATCTGTAAAACTAGCCTTTACTTTGTAGGAAAACCTTAACGGCGGTATAGCAGCTAACTCTTTAAACCTAAATGAAACAACATGGCACATATGATTTACTTCTGAGAATTAAGCATTATGTGCAGAGATTTTTCACTTATCTCCTTTACTTCAGTTTTGGTGCTAACATTCCTATCTGTAAAACTAGCATTTACACTATAGGAAAGCATAACCGGCAGTATAGCAGCTAACTCTTTAAACCTAAATGAAACAACATGGCACCTATCATTTACTTCTGAGAACTTAGCATTGTGTGCAGAGATTTTGCGGCTATCTCCTTTCTTTTAGTTTTTGTGCTAACATTCCTATCTGTAAAACTAGCTTTTACACAATAGGAAAGCCTAAACGGCGGTATAGCAGCTAACTCTTTAAACCTAAATGAAACAACATGGCAAATACGATTTACTTCTGAGAATTAAGCATTATGTGCAGAGATTTTTCACTTATCTCCTTTACTTCAGTTTTGGTGCTAACATTCCTATCTGTAAAACTAGCATTTACACTATAGGAAAGCATAACCGGCGGTATAGCAGCTAACTCTTTAAACCTAAATGAAACAACATGGCACCTATCATTTACTTCTGAGATCTTAGCATTGTGTGCAGAGATTTTGCGGCTATCTCCTTTCTTTCAGTTTTTGTGCTAACATTCCTATCTGTAAAACTAGCCTTTACTCTGTAGGAAATCCTAAACGGCGGTATAGCAGCTAACTCTTTAAACCTAAATGAAACAACATGGCACATATGATTTACTTCTGAGAATTAAGCATTATGTGCAGAGATTTTTCACTTATCTCCTTTACTTCAGTTTTGGTGCTAACATTGCTATCTGTAAAACTAGCATTTACACTATAGGAAAGCATAACCGGCAGTATAGCATCTAACTCTTTAAACCTAAATGAAACAACATGGCACCTATCATTTACTTCTGAGAACTTAGCATTGTGTGCAGCGATTTTGCGGCTATCTCCTTTCTTTCAGTTTTTGTGCTAACATTCTTATCTGTAAAACTAGCTTTTACACAATAGGAAAGCCTAAACGGCGGTATAGCAGCTACCTCTTTAAACCTAAATGAAACAACATGGCACATATGATTTACTTCTGAGAACTAAGCATTGTGTGCAGAGATTTTTCAGTTATCTCCTTTACTTCGGTTTTGGGGCTAACATTCCTATGTGTAAAACTAGCCTTTACACTATAGGAAAGCATAACTGGCGGTATAGCAGCTAACTCTTTAAACGTAAATGAAACAACATGGCACATATGATTTACTTCTGAGAACTAAGCATTGTGTGCAGAGGTTTTGCGGCTATCTCCTTTCTTTCAGTTTTTGTGCTAACATTCCTATCTGTAAAACTAGCATTTACACTATCGGAAAGGCTAACGGGCAGTATAGCAGCTAACTCTTTAAACCTAAATGAAACAACATGGCACATATTATTTACGTCTGAGAACTAAGCATTGTGTGCAGAGATTTTTCAGTTATCTCCTTTACTTCAGATTTGGGGCTAACATTCCTATGTGTAAAACTAGCATTTACACTATAGGAAAGCATAACCGGCGGTATAGCAGCTAACTCTTTAAACCGAAATGAAACAACATGGCATATATGACGTACTTCTGAGAACTAAGCATTGTGTGCAGAGATTTTTCAGTTATCTCCTTTACTTCAGTTTTGGGGCTAACATTCCTGTGTGTAAAACTAGCCTTTACACTATAGGAAAGCATAACTGGCGGTATAGCAGCTAACTCTTTAAACCTAAATGAAACAACATGGCACATATGATTTACTTCTGAGAACTAAGCATTGTGTGCAGAGGTTTTGCGGCTATCTCCTTTCTTTCAGTTTTGTGCTAACATTCCTATCTGTAAAACTAGCATTTACACTATAGGAAAGGCTAACGGGCAGTATAGCAGCTAACTCTTTAAACCTAAATGAAACAACATGGCACATATGATTTACGTCTGAGAACTAAGCATTGTGTGCTGAGATTTTTCAGTTATCTCCTTTACTTCAGGTTTGGGGCTAACATTCCTATGTGTAAAACTAGCATTTACACTATAGGAAAGCATAACCGGCGGTATAGCAGCTAACTCTTTAAACGGAAATGAAACAACATGGCATATATGACGTACTTCTGAGAACTAAGCATTGTGTGCAGAGATTTTTCAGCTATCTCCTTTACTTCAGATTTTGTGCTAACATTCATATTTTTATACTCGCATTTACTATATAGGAAAGCATAACTGAGGGTATAGCAGCTAACTCTTTAAACCTAAAAGAAACAACATGGCACATATGGTTTACTTCTGAAAACTAAGCATTGTGTGCAGAGATTTTGCGGCTATCTCCTTTCTTTCAGTTCTTGTGCTAACATTCCTATCTGTAAAACTAGCATTTACACTACAGGAAGGCATAACCGGCGGTATAGCAGCTAACTCTTTAAACCTAAATGAAACAACATGGCATATATGATGTACTTCTGAGAACTAAGCATTGTGTGCAGAGATTTTGCGGCTATCTCCTTTCTTTCAGTTTTTGTGCTAACAATCCTATCTGTAAAACTAGCCTTTACACTATAGGAAATCCTAAACGGAGGTATAGCAGCTAAGTCTTTAAACATAAATGAGACAACATGGCACATATCATTTACTTCTGAGAACTAAGCATTTTGCAGTGATTTTGCGGCTATCTCCTTTCTTTCAGTTTTTGTGCTAACATTCCTATCTGTAAAACTAGCCTTTACACTATAGGAAATCCTAAACGGCGGTATAGCAGCTAACTCTTTAAACCTAAATGAAACAACATGTCACATATGATGTACTTCTGAGAACTAAGCATTGTGTGCAGAGATTTTCCGGCTATCTACTTTCTTTCAGTTTTTGTGCTAACATTCCTATCTGTAAAACTAGCTTTTACACTATAGGAAAGCATAACCGGCGGTATAGCAGCTAACTCTTTAAACCTAAATGAAACATCATGGCTCATATGATTTACTTCTGAGAACTAAGCATTGTGTGCAGAGATTTTTCAGTTATCTCCTTTACTTCAGTTTTGGGGCTAACATTCCTATGTGTAAAACTAGCATTTACACTGTAGGAAAGCATAACCGGCGGTATAGCAGCTAACCCTTTAAACCTAAATGAAACAACATGTCACGTATGATTTACTTCTGAGAACTAAGCATTGCGTGCAGAGATTTTTCAGTTATCTCCTTTACTTCAGTTGGGGCTAACATTCCTATGTGTAAAACTAGCATTTACACTATAGGAAAGCATAACCGGAGGTATAGCAGCTAACTCTTTAAACCTAAATGAAACAACATGGCACATATGATTTACTTCTGAGAACTAAGCATTGTGTGCAGAGATTTTTCAGTTATCTCCTTTACTTCAGTTTTGGGGCAAACATTCCTATGTGTAAAACTGGCATTTATACTATAGGAAAGCATAACCGGCGGTATAGCACAGCTAACCCTTTAAACCTAAATGAAACAACATGGCACATATGGTTTACTTCTGAGAATTAAGCATTGTGTGCAGAGATTTTGCGGCTATCTCCTTTCTTTCAGTTTTTGTGCTAACATTCCTATCTGTAAAACTAGCCTTTACACTATAGGAAATCCTAAACGGCGGTATAGCAGCTAACTCTTTAAACCTAAATGAAACAACATGGCACATATGATTTACTTCTGAGAATTAAGCATTATGTGCAGAGATTTTTCACTTATCTCCTTTACTTCAGTTTTGGTGCTAACATTCCTATCTGTAAAACTAGCATTTACACTATAGGAAAGCATAACCGGCAGTATAGCATCTAACTCTTTAAACCTAAATGAAACAACATGGCACCTATCATTTACTTCTGAGAACTTAGCATTGTGTGCAGAGATTTTGCGGCTATCTCCTTTCTTTCAGTTTTTGTGCTAACATTCTTATCTGTAAAACTAGCTTTTACACAATAGGAAAGCCTAAATGGCGGTATAGCAGCTACCTCTTTAAACCTAAATGAACAACATGGCACATATGATTTACTTCTGAGAACTAAGCATTGTGTGCAGAGATTTTTCAGTTATCTCCTTTACTTCAGTTTTGGGGCTAACATTCCTATGTGTAAAACTAGCCTTTACACTATAGGAAAGCATAACTGGCGGTATAGCAGCTAACTCTTTAAACCTAAATGAAACAACATGGCACATATGATTTACTTCTGAGAACTAAGCATTGTGTGCAGAGGTTTTGCGGCTATCTCCTTTCTTTCAGTTTCTGTGCTAACATTCCTATCTGTAAAACTAGCCTTTACACTATAGGAAATCCTAAACGGCGGTATAGCAGCTAACTCTTTAAACCTAAATGAAACAACATGGCACATATGATGTACTTCTGAGAACTAAGCATTTTGTGCAGAGATTTTGCGGCTATCTCCTTTCTTTCAGTTTTTGTGCTAACATTCCTATCTGTAAAACTAGCATTTACACTATAGGAAAGCCTAACGGGAGTATAGCAGCTAACTCTTTAAACCTAAATGAAACAACATCGCACATATGATTTTGTTCTGAGAACTAAGCATTGTGTGCAGAGATTTTTCAGCTATCTCCTTTACTTCAGATTTCTTGCTAACATTCATATCTTTATACTAGCATTTACTATATACGAAAGCATAGCAGAGTGTATAGCAGCTAATTCTTGAAACCTGAATGTAACAACCTGGCACCTATCATTTACTTCTGAGAACTAAGCATTGTGTGCAGAGATTTTTCAGTTATCTCCTTTACTTCAGTTTTGGGGCTAACATCCCTATGTGTAAAACTAGCATTTACACTATAGGAAAGCATAACCGGCGGTATAGCAGCTAACTCTTTAAACCTAAATGAAACAAAATGGCACCTATCATTTACTTCTGAGAACTTAGCATTGTGTGCAGAGATTTTGCGGCTATCTCCTTTCTTTCAGTTTTTGTGCTAACATTCCTATCTGTAAAACTAGCGTTTACTCTGTAGGAAATCCTAAACGGCGGTATAGCAGCTAACTCTTTAAACCTAAATGAAACAACATGGCACATATGATTTACTTCTGAGAATTAAGCATTATGTGCAGAGATTTTTCACTTATCTAATTTACTTCAGTTTTGGTGCTAACATTCCTATCTGTAAAACTAGCATTTACACTATAGGAAAGCATAACCGGCAGTATAGCAGCTAACTCTTTAAACCTAAATGAAACAACATGGCACCTATCATTTACTTCTGAGAACTTAGCATTGTGTGCAGAGATTTTGGGGCTATTTCCTCTCTTTCAGTTTTTGTGCTAACATTCGTATCTGTAAAACTAGCCTTTTCACTATAGGAAATCCTAAACGGCGGTATAGTAGCTACCTCTTTAAACCTAAATGAAACAACATGGCACATATGATTTACTTCTGAGAACTAAGCATTGAGTGCAGAGATTTTTCAGTTATCTCCTTTACTTCAGTTTTGGTGCTAACATTCCTATCTGTAAAACTAGCATTTACACTATAGGAAAGCAAAACCGGCGGTATAGCATCTAACTCTTTAAACCTAAATGAAACAATATGGCACATATGATTTACTTCTGAGAACTAAGCATTGTGTGCAGAGGTTTTGTGGCTATCTCCTTTCTTTCAGTTTTTGTGCTAACATTCCTATCTGTAAAACTAGCATTTACACAGTAGGAAAGCCTAACGGGCAGTATAGCAGCTAACTCTTTAAACCGAAATGAAACGACATGGCACTTATGATTTACTTCTGAGAACTTAGCATTGTGTGCAGAGATTTTGCGACTATATCCTTTCTTTCAGTTTTTGTGCTAACATTCCTATCTGTAAAACTAGCCTTTACTCTGTAGGAAATCCTTAACGGCGGTATAGCAGCTAACTCTTTAAACCTAAATGAAACAACATAGCACATATGATTTACTTCTGAGAATTAAGCATTATGTGCAGAGATTTTTCACTTATCTCCTTTACTTCAGTTTTGGTGCTAACATTCCTATCTGTAAAACTAGCATTTACACTATAGGAAAGCATAACCGGCAGTATAGCATCTAACTCTTTAAACCTAAATGAAACAACATGGCACCTATCATTTACTTCTGAGAACTTAGCATTGTGTGCAGAGATTTTGCGGCTATCTCCTTTCTTTCAGTTTTTGTGCTAACATTCCTATATGTAAAACTAGCTTTTACACAATAGGAAAGCCTAAACGGCGGTATAGCAGCTAACTCTTTAAACCTAAATGAAACAACATGGCACATATGATTTACTTCTGAGAATTAAGCATTATGTGCAGAGATTTTTCACTTATCTCCTTTACTTCAGTTTTGGTGCTAACATTCCTATCTGTAAAACTAGCATTTACACAATAGGAAAGCATAACCGGCGGTATAGCAGCTAACTCTTTAAACCTAAATGAAACAACATGGCACCTATCATTTACTTCTGAGAACTTAGCATTGTGTGCAGAGATTTTGCGGCTATCTCCTTTCTTTCAGTTTTTGTGCTAACATTCCTATCTGTAAAACTAGCTTTTACACAATAGGAAAGCCTAACCGGCGGTATAGCAGCTAACTCTTTAAACCTAAATGAAACAACATGGCACATATGATTTACTTCTGAGAATTAAGCATTATGTGCAGAGATTTTTCACTTATCTCCTTTACTTCAGTTTTGGTGCTAACATTCCTATCTGTAAAACTAGCATTTACACTATAGGAAAGCATAACCGGCGGTATAGCAGCTAACTCTTTAAACCTAAATGAAACAACGTGGCACCTATCATTTACTTCTGAGAACTTAGCATTGTGTGCAGAGATTTTGCGGCTATCTCCTTTCTTTCAGTTTTTGTGCTAACATTCCTATCTGTAAAACTAGCCTTTACTCTGTAGGAAATCCTAAACGGCGGTATAGCAGCTACCTCTTTAAACCTAAATGAAACAACATGGCACATATGATTTACTTCTGAGAACTAAGCATTGTGTGCAGAGATTTTTCAGTTATCTCCTTTACTTCAGGTTTTGGGCTAACATTCCTATGTGTAAAACTAACATTTACACTATAGGAAAGCATAACCGGCGGTATAGCAGCTAACTCTTTAAACCGAAATGAAACAACATGGCATATATGATGTACTTCTGAGAACTAAGCATTGTGTGCAGAGATTTTGCGGCTATCTCCTTTCTTTCAGTTTTTGTGCTAACATTCCTATCTGTAAAACTAGCCTTTACTCTATAGGAAATCCTCAACGGCGGTAAAGCAGCTAACTCTTTAAACCTAAATAAAACAACATGGCACATATGATTTACTTCTGAGAATTAAGCATTGTGTGCAGAGATTTTTCAGTTATCTCCTTTACTTCAGGTTTGGGGCTAACATTCCTATGTGTAAAACTAGCATTTACACTATAGGAAAGCATAACCGGCGGTATAGCAGCTAACTCTTTAAACCGAAATGAAACAACATGGCATATATGACGTACTTCTGAGAACTAAGCATTGTGTGCAGAGATTTTGCGGCTATCTCCTTTCTTTCAGTTTTTGTGCTAACATTCCTATCTGTAAAACTAGCCTTTACTCTATAGGAAATCCTAAACGGCGGTATAGCAGCTAACTCTTTAAACCTAAATGAAACAACATGGCACATATGATTTACTTCTGAGAATTAAGCATTGTGTGCAGAGATTTTTCAGTTATCTCCTTTACTTCAGTTGGGGCTAACATTCCTATGTGTAAAACTAGCTTTTACACTATAGGAAAGCATAACCGGCGGTATAGCAGCTAACTCTTTAAACCTAAATGAAACAACATGGCACATATAATTTACTTCTGAGAACTAAGCATTGTGTGCAGAGATTTTTCAGTTATCTCCTTTACTTCAGTTTTGGGGCAAACATTCCTATGTGTAAAACTGGCATTTATACTATAGGAAACCATAACCGGCGGTATAGCAGCTAACCCTTTAAACCTAAATGAAACAACATGGCACATATGGTTTACTTCTGAGAATTAAGCATTGTGTGCAGAGATTTTGCGGCTATCTCCTTTCTTTCAGTTTTTGTGCTAACATTCCTATCTGTAAAACTAGCCTTTACACTATACGAAATCCTAAACGGCGGTATAGCAGCTAACTCTTTAAACCTAAATGAAACAACATGGCACATATGATTTACTTCTGAGAACTAAGCATTGTGTGCAGAGATTTTTCAGCTATCTCCTTTACTTCAGATTTCTTGCTAACATTCATATCTTTATACTCGCATTTACTATATACGAAAGCATAACTGAGTGTATAGCAGCTAATTCTTGAAACCTGAATGTAACAACATGGCACATATGATTTACTTCTGAGAACTAAGCATTGTGTGCAGAGGTTTTGCGGCTATCTCCTTTCTTTCAGTTTTTGTGCTAACATTCCTATCTGTAAAACTAGCATTTACACAATAGGAAAGCCTAACGGGCAGTATAGCAGCTAACTCTTTAAACCTAAATTAAACAACATGGCACTTATGATTTACGTCTGAGAACTAAGCATTGTGTGCAGAGATTATTCAGCTATCTCCTTTACTTCAGTTTTGGTGCTAACATTCCTATCTGTAAAACTAGCATTTACACTGTAGGAAAGCATAACAGGCGGTATAGCAGATAACTCTTTAAACCTAAATGAAACAACATGGCACATATGATGTACTTCTGAGAACTAAGCATTGTGTGCAGAGATTTTGCGGCTATCTCCTTTCTTTCAGTTTCTGTGCTAACATTCCTATCTGTAAAACTAGCCTTTACACTATAGGAAATCCTAAACGGCGGTATAGCAGCTAACTCTTTAAACCTAAATGAAACAACATGGCACATATGATGTACTTCTGAGAACTAAGCATTTTGTGCAGAGATTTTGCGGCTATCTCCTTTCTTTCAGTTTTTGTGCTAACATTCCTATCTGTAAAACTAGCATTTACACTATAGGAAAGCCTAACGGGAGTATAGCAGCTAACTCTTTAAACCTAAATGAAACAACATCGCACATATGATTTTGTTCTGAGAACTAAGCATTGTGTGCAGAGATTTTTCAGCTATCTCCTTTACTTCAGATTTCTTGCTAACATTCATATCTTTATACTAGCATTTACTATATACGAAAGCATAGCTGATTGTATAGCAGCTAATTCTTGAAACCTGAATGTAACAACCTGGCACCTATCATTTACTTCTGAGAACTAAGCATTGTGTGCAGAGATTTTTCAGTTATCTCCTTTACTTCAGTTTTGGGGCTAACATTTCTATCTGTAAAACTAGCCTTTACTCTGTAGGAAATCCTAAACGGCGGTATAGCAGCTAACTCTTGAAACCTAAATGAAACAACATGGCACATATGATTTACTTCTGAGAATTAAGCATTATGTGCAGAGATTTTTCACTTATCTAATTTACTTCAGTTTTGGTGATAACATTCCTATCTGTAAAACTAGCATTTACACTATAGGAAAGCATAACCGGCAGTATAGCAGCTAACTCTTTAAACCTAAATGAAACAACATGGCACCTATCATTTACTTCTGAGAACTTAGCATTGTGTGCAGAGATTTTGGGGCTATCTCCTTTCTTTCAGTTTTTGTGCTAACATTCCTATCTGTAAAACTAGCCTTTTCACTATAGGAAATCCTAAACGGCGGTATAGCAGCTAACTCTTTAAACCTAAATGAAACAACATGGCACATATGATTTACTTCTGAGAATTAAGCATTGAGTGCAGAGATTTTTCAGTTATCTCCTTTACTTCAGTTTTGGTGCTAACATTCCTATCTGTAAAACTAGCATTTACACTATAGGAAAGCATAACCGGCGGTATAGCATCTAACTCTTTAAACCTAAATGAAACAATATGGCACATATGATTTACTTCTGAGAACTAAGCATTGTGTGCAGAGGTTTTGTGGCTATCTCCTTTCTTTCAGTTTTTGTGCTAACATTCCTATCTGTAAAACTAGCATTTACACAGTAGGAAAGCCTAACGGGCAGTATAGCAGCTAACTCTTTAAACCGAAATGAAACGACATGGCACTTATGATTTACTTCTGAGAACTTAGCATTGTGTGCAGAGATTTTGCGGCTATATCCTTTCTTTCAGTTTTTGTGCTAACATTCCTATCTGTAAAACTAGCCTTTACTTTGTAGGAAAACCTTAACGGCGGTATAGCAGCTAACTCTTTAAACCTAAATGAAACAACATGGCACATATGATTTACTTCTGAGAATTAAGCATTATGTGCAGAGATTTTTCACTTATCTCCTTTACTTCAGTTTTGGTGCTAACATTCCTATCTGTAAAACTAGCATTTACACTATAGGAAAGCATAACCGGCAGTATAGCAGCTAACTCTTTAAACCTAAATGAAACAACATGGCACCTATCATTTACTTCTGAGAACTTTGCATTGTGTGCAGAGATTTTGTGGCTATCTCCTTTCTTTTAGTTTTTGTGCTAACATTCCTATCTGTAAAACTAGCTTTTACACAATAGGAAAGCCTAAACGGCGGTATAGCAGCTAACTCTTTAAACCTAAATGAAACAACATGGCAAATACGATTTACTTCTGAGAATTAAGCATTATGTGCAGAGATTTTTCACTTATCTCCTTTACTTCAGTTTTGGTGCTAACATTCCTATCTGTAAAACTAGCATTTACACTATAGGAAAGCATAACCGGCGGTATAGCAGCTAACTCTTTAAACCTAAATGAAACAACATGGCACCTATCATTTACTTCTGAGATCTTAGCATTGTGTGCAGAGATTTTGCGGCTATCTCCTTTCTTTCAGTTTTTGTGCTAACATTCCTATCTGTAAAACTAGCCTTTACTCTGTAGGAAATCCTGAACGGCGGTATAGCAGCTAACTCTTTAAACCTAAATGAAACAACATGGCACATATGATTTACTTCTGAGAATTAAGCATTATGTGCAGAGATTTTTCACTTATCTCCTTTACTTCAGTTTTGGTGCTAACATTCCTATCTGTAAAACTAGCATTTACACTATAGGAAAGCATAACCGGCAGTATAGCATCTAACTCTTTAAACCTAAATGAAACAACATGGCACCTATCATTTACTTCTGAGAACTTAGCATTGTGTGCAGAGATTTTGCGGCTATCTCCTTTCTTTCAGTTTTTGTGCTAACATTCTTATCTGTAAAACTAGCTTTTACACAATAGGAAAGCCTAAACGGCGGTATAGCAGCTACCTCTTTAAACCTAAATGAAACAACATGGCACATATGATTTACTTCTGAGAACTAAGCATTGTGTGCAGAGATTTTTCAGTTATCTCCTTTACTTCAGTTTTGGGGCTAACATTCCTATGTGTAAAACTAGCCTTTACACTATAGGAAAGCATAACTGGCGGTATAGCAGCTAACTCTTTAAACGTAAATGAAACAACATGGCACATATGATTTACTTCTGAGAACTAAGCATTGTGTGCAGAGGTTTTGCGGCTATCTCCTTTCTTTCAGTTTTGTGCTAACATTCCTATCTGTAAAACTATCATTTACACTATAGGAAAGGCTAACGGGCAGTATAGCAGCTAACTCTTTAAACCTAAATGAAACAACATGGCACATATGATTTACGTCTGAGAACTAAGCATTGTGTGCAGAGATTTTTCAGTTATCTCCTTTACTTCAGGTTTGGGGCTAACATTCCTATGTGTAAAACTAGCATTTACACTATAGGAAAGCATAACCGGCGGTATAGCAGCTAACTCTTTAAACCGAAATGAAACAACATGGCATATATGACGTACTTCTGAGAACTAAGCTTTGTGTGCAGAGATTTTTCAGCTATCTCCTTTACTTCAGATTTTGTGCTAACATTCATATTTTTATACTCGCATTTACTATATAGGAAAGCATAACTGAGGGTATAGCAGCTAACTCTTTAAACCTAAAAGAAACAACATGGCACATATGGTTTACTTCTGAAAACTAAGCATTGTGTGCAGAGATTTTGCGGCTATCTCCTTTCTTTCAGTTCTTGTGCTAACATTCCTATCTGTAAAACTAGCATTTACACTACAGGAAGGCATAACCGGCGGTATAGCAGCTAACTCTTTAAACCTAAATGAAACAACATGGCATATATGATGTACTTCTGAGAACTAAGCATTGTGTGCAGAGATTTTGCGGCTATCTCCTTTCTTTCAGTTTTTGTGCTAACAATCCTATCTGTAAAACTAGCCTTTACACTATAGGAAATCCTAAACGGAGGTATAGCAGCTAAGTCTTTAAACCTAAATGAAACAACATGGCACATATCATTTACTTCTGAGAACTAAGCATTTTGCAGTGATTTTGCGGCTATCTCCTTTCTTTCAGTTTTTGTGCTAACATTCCTATCTGTAAAACTAGCCTTTACACTATAGGAAATCCTAAACGGCGGTATAGCAGCTAACTCTTTAAACCTAAATGAAACAACATGTCACATATGATGTACTTCTGAGAACTAAGCATTGTGTGCAGAGATTTTCCGGCTATCTACTTTCTTTCAGTTTTTGTGCTAACATTCCTATCTGTAAAACTAGCTTTTACACTATAGGAAAGCATAACCGGCGGTATAGCAGCTAACTCTTTAAACCTAAATGAAACATCATGGCTCATATGATTTACTTCTGAGAACTAAGCATTGTGTGCAGAGATTTTTCAGTTATCTCCTTTACTTCAGTTTTGGGGCTAACATTCCTATGTGTAAAACTAGCATTTACACTGTAGGAAAGCATAACCGGCGGTATAGCAGCTAACCCTTTAAACCTAAATGAAACAACATGTCACGTATGATTTACTTCTGAGAACTAAGCATTGCGTGCAGAGATTTTTCAGTTATCTCCTTTACTTCAGTTGGGGCTAACATTCCTATGTGTAAAACTAGCATTTACACTATAGGAAAGCATAACCGGAGGTATAGCAGCTAACTCTTTAAACCTAAATGAAACAACATGGCACATATGATTTACTTCTGAGAACTAAGCATTGTGTGCAGAGATTTTTCAGTTATCTCCTTTACTTCAGTTTTGGGGCAAACATTCCTATGTGTAAAACTGGCATTTATACTATAGGAAAGCATAACCGGCGGTATAGCAGCTAACCCTTTAAACCTAAATGAAACAACATGGCACATATGGTTTACTTCTGAGAATTAAGCATTGTGTGCAGAGATTTTGCGGCTATCTCCTTTCTTTCAGTTTTTGTGCTAACATTCCTATCTGTAAAACTAGCCTTTACACTATAGGAAATCCTAAACGGCGGTATAGCAGCTAACTCTTTAAACCTAAATGAAACAACATGGCACATATGATTTACTTCTGAGAATTAAGCATTATGTGCAGAGATTTTTCACTTATCTCCTTTACTTCAGTTTTGGTGCTAACATTCCTATCTGTAAAACTAGCATTTACACTATAGGAAAGCATAACCGGCAGTATAGCATCTAACTCTTTAAACCTAAATGAAACAACATGGCACCTATCATTTACTTCTGAGAACTTAGCATTGTGTGCAGAGATTTTGCGGCTATCTCCTTTCTTTCAGTTTTTGTGCTAACATTCTTATCTGTAAAACTAGCTTTTACACAATAGGAAAGCCTAAACGGCGGTATAACAGCTACCTCTTTAAACCTAAATGAACAACATGGCACATATGATTTACTTCTGAGAACTAAGCATTGTGTGCAGAGATTTTTCAGTTATCTCCTTTTCTTCAGTTTTGGGGCTAACATTCCTATGTGTAAAACTAGCCTTTACACTATAGGAAAGCATAACTGGCGGTATAGCAGCTAACTCTTTAAACCTAAATGAAACAACATGGCACATATGATTTACTTCTGAGAACTAAGCATTGTGTGCAGAGGTTTTGCGGCTATCTCCTTTCTTTCAGTTTCTGTGCTAACATTCCTATCTGTAAAACTAGCCTTTACACTATAGGAAATCCTAAACGGCGGTATAGCAGCTAACTCTTTAAACCTAAATGAAACAACATGGCACATATGATGTACTTCTGAGAACTAAGCATTTTGTGCAGAGATTTTGCGGCTATCTCCTTTCTTTCAGTTTTTGTGCTAACATTCCTATCTGTAAAACTAGCATTTACACTATAGGAAAGCCTAACGGGAGTATAGCAGCTAACTCTTTAAACCTAAATGAAACAACATCGCACATATGATTTTGTTCTGAGAACTAAACATTGTGTGCAGAGATTTTTCAGCTATCTCCTTTACTTCAGATTTCTTGCTAACATTCATATCTTTATACTAGCATTTACTATATACGAAAGCATAGCTGAGTGTATAGCAGCTAATTCTTGAAACCTGAATGTAACAACCTGGCACCTATCATTTACTTCTGAGAACTAAGCATTGTGTGCAGAGATTTTTCAGTTATCTCCTTTACTTCAGTTTTGGGGCTAACATCCCTATGTGTAAAACTAGCATTTACACTATAGGAAAGCATAACCGGCGGTATAGCAGCTAACTCTTTAAACCTAAATGAAACAACATGGCACATATGATTTACTTCTGAGAACTTAGCATTGTGTGCAGAGATTTTGCGGCTATATCCTTTCTTTCAGTTTTTGTGCTAACATTCCTATTTGAAAAACTAGCCTTTACTCTGTAGGAAATCCTTAACGGCGGTATAGCAGCTAACTCTTTAAACCTAAATGAAACAACATGGCACATATGATTTACTTCTGAGAATTAAGCATTATGTGCAGAGATTTTTCACTTATCTCCTTTACTTCAGTTTTGGTGCTAACATTCCTATCTGTAAAACTAGCATTTACACTATAGGAAAGCATAACCGGCAGTATAGCAGCTAACTCTTTAAACCTAAATGAAACAACATGGCACCTATCATTTACTTCTGAGAACTTAGCATTGTGTGCAGGCAGAGATTTTGCGGCTATCTCCTTTCTTTCAGTTTTGTGCTAACATTCCTATCTGTAAAACTAGCTTTTACACAATAGGAAAGCCTAAACGGCGGTATAGCAGCTAACTCTTTAAACCTAAATGAAACAACATGGCACATATGATTTACTTCTGAGAATTAAGGCATTATGCAGAGATTTTTCACTTATCTCCTTACTTCAGTTTTTGGTGCTAACATTCCTATCTGTAAAACTAGCATTTACACTATAGGAAAGCATAACCGGCGGTATAGCAGCTAACTCTTTAAACCTAAATGAAACAACATGGCACCTATCATTTACTTCTCAGAACTTAGCATTGTGTGCAGAGATTTTGCGGCTATCTCCTTTCTTTCAGTTTTTGTGCTAACATTCATATCTGTAAAACTAGCCTTTACTCTGTAGGAAATCCTAAACGGCGGTATAGCAGCTACCTCTTTAAACCTAAATGAAACAACATGGCACATATGATTTACTTCTGAGAACTAAGCATTGTGTGCAGAGATTTTCAGTTATCTCCTTTACTTCAGGTTTGGGGCTAACATTCCTATGTGTAAAACTAACATTTACACTATAGGAAAGCATAACCGGCGGTATAGCAGCTACTCTTTAAACCGAAATGAAACAACATGGCATATATGACGTACTTCTGAGAACTAAGCATTGTGTGCAGAGATTTGCAGCTATCTCCTTTCTTTCAGTTTTTGTGCTAACATTCCTATCTGTAAAACTAGCCTTTACTCTATAGGAAATCCTAAACGGCGGTAAAGCAGCTAACTCTTTAAACCTAAATAAAACAACATGGCACATATGATTTACTTCTGAGAATTAAGCATTGTGTGCAGAGATTTTTCAGTTATCTCCTTTTCTTCAGTTTTGGTGCTAACATTACTATCTGTAAAACTAGCTTTTACACAATAGAAAGCCTAACCGGCGGTATAGCAGCTAACTCTTTAAACCTAAATGAAACAACATGGCACATATGATTTACTTCTGAGAACTAAGCATTGTGTGCAGAGATTTTTCAGCTATCTCCTTTACTTCAGATTTTGTGCTAACATTCATATTTTTTATACTCGCATTTACTATATAGGAAAGCATAACTGAGGGTATAGCAGCTAACTCTTTAAACCTAAAAGAAACAACATGGCACATATGTTTACTTCTGAAAACTAAGCATTGTGTGCAGAGATTTTGCGGCTATCTCCTTTCTTCAGTTCTTGTGCTAACATTCCTATCTGTAAACTAGCATTTACACTATAGGAAATCCTAAACGGCGGTATAGCAGCTAACTCTTTAAACCTAAATGAAACAACATGTCACATATGATGTACTTCTGAGAACTAAGCATTGTGTGCAGAGATTTTCCGCTATCTACTTTCTTTCAGTTTTTTGTCTAACATTCCTATCGGTAAAACTAGCTTTTATACTATAGGAAAGCATAACCGGCGGTATAGGAGCTAACTCTTTAAATCTAAATGGAAACATCATGGCTCATATGATTTACATTCTGAGAACTAAGCATTGTGTGCAGAGATTTTTCAGTTATCTCCTTTACTTCAGTTTTGGGGCTAACATTCCTATGTGAAAAACTAGCATTTACACTGTAGGAAAGCATAACCGGTGGTATAGCAGCTAACCCTTTAAACCTAAATGAAACAACATGGCACGTATGATTTACTTCTGAGAACTAAGCATTGCGTGCAGAGATTTTTCAGTTATCTCCTTTACTTCAGTTGGGGCTAACATTCCTATGGTGTAAAACTAGCATTTACACTATAGGAAAGCATAACCGGCGGTATAGCATCTAACTCTTTAACCTAAATGAAACAATATGGCACATATGATTACTTCTGAGAACTAAGCATTGTGTGCAGAGGTTTTGTGGCTATCTCCTTTCTTTCAGTTTTTGTGCTAACATTCCTATCTGTAAAACTAGCATTTACACAGTAGGAAAGCCTAACGGGCAGTATAGCAGCTAACTCTTTAAACGAAATGAAACAACATGGCACTTATGATTTACTTCTGAGAACTTAGCATTGTGTGCAGAGATTTTGCGGCTATATCCTTTCTTTCAGTTTTTTGTGCTAACATTCCTATCTGTAAAACTAGCCTTTACTCTGTAGGAAATCCTTAACGGCGGTATAGCAGCTAACTCTTTAAACCTAAATGAAACAACATGGCACATATGATTTACTTCTGAGAATTAAGCATTATGTGCAGAGATTTTTCACTTATCTCCTTTACTTCAGTTTTGGTGCTAACATTCCTATCTGTAAAACTAGCCATTTACACTATAGGAAGAAGCATAACCGGCAGTATAGCAGCTAACTCTTTAAACCTAAATGAAACAACATGGCACCTATCATTTACTTCTGAGAACTTAGCATTGTGTGCAGAGATTTTGCGGCTATCTCCTTTCTTTCAGTTTTTGTGCTAACATTCCTATCTGTAAAACTAGCTTTACACAATAGGAAAGCCTAAACGGCGGTATAGCAGCTAACTCTTTAAACCTAAATGAAACAACATGGCACATACGATTTACTTCTGAGAATTAAGCATTATGTGCAGAGATTTTTCACTTATCTCCTTTACTTCAGTTTTGGTGCTAACATTCCTATCTGTAAAACTAGCATTTACACTATAGGAAAGCAGAACCGGCGGTATAGCAGCTAACTCTTTAAACCTAAATGAAACAACATGGCACCTATCATTTACTTCTGAGAACTTAGCATTGTGTGCAGAGATTTTGCGGCTATCTCCTTTCTTTCAGTTTTGTGCTAACATTCCTATCTGTAAAACTAGCCTTTACTCTGTAGAAATCTTGCTAAACGGCGGTATAGCAGCTACCTCTTTAAACCTAAATGAAACCAACATGGCACCATATGATTTACTTCTGAGAACTAAGCATTGTGTGCAGAGATTTTTCAGTTATCTCCTTTACTTCAGTTTTGGGGCTAACATTCCTATGTGTAAAACTAGCCTTTACACTATAGGAAAGCATAACTGGCGGTATAGCAGCTAACTCTTTAAACCTAAATGAAACAACATGGCACATATGATTTACTCTGAGAACTAAGCATTGTGTGCACAGGTTTTGCGGCTATCTCCTTTCTTCAGTTTTGTGCTAACATTCCTATCTGTAAAACTAGCATTTACTCTATAGGAAAGGCTAACGGGCAGTATAGCAGCTAACTCTTTAAACCTAAATGAAACAACATGGCACATATGATTTACGTCTGAGAACTAAGCATTGTGTGCAGAGATTTTTCAGTTATCTCCTTTACTCAGGTTGGGGCTAACATTCCTATGTGTAAAACTAGCATTTACACTATAGGAAAGCATAACCGGCGGTATAGCAGCTAACTCTTTAAACCGAAATGAAACAACATGGCATATATGACGTACTTCTGAGAAGTAAGCATTGTGTGCAGAGATTTTGCGGCTGTCTCCTTTCTTTCAGTTTTTGTGCTAACATTCCTATCTGTAAAACTTGCCTTACTCTATAGGAAATCCTAAACGGCGGTAAAGCAGCTAACTCTTTAAACCTAAATAAAACAACATGGCACATATGATTACTTCTGAGAATTCAAGCATTGTGTGCAGAGATTTTTCAGTTATCTCCTTTACTTCAGTTTTGGTGCTAACATTACTATCTGTAAAACTAGCTTTTTCACAATAGGAAAGCCTAACCGGCGGTATAGCAGCTAACTCTTTAAATCTAAATGAAACAACATGGCACATATGATTTACTTCTGAGAACTAGCATTGTGTGCAGAGATTTTTCAGCTATCTCCTTTACTTCAGATTTTGTGCTAACATTCATATTTTATACTCGCATTTACTATATAGAAAGCATAACTGAGGGTATAGCAGCTAACTCTTTAAACCTAAAAGAAACAACATGGCACATATGGTTTACTTCTGAAAACTAAGCATTGTGTGCAGAGATTTTGCGGCTATCTCCTTTCTTTCAGTTCTTGTGCTAACATTCCTATCTGTTAAACTAGCATTTACACTATAGGAAAGCATAAACCGGCGGTATAGCAGCTAACTCTTTAAACCTAAATGAAAACAACATGGCATATATGACGTACTTCTGAGAACTAGCATTGTGTGCAGAGATTTTTCAGTTATCTCCTTTACTTCAGTTTTGGGGCTAACATTCCTGTGTGTAAAACTAGCCTTTACACTATAGAAAGCATAACTGGCGGTATAGCAGCTAACTCTTTAAACCTAAATGAAACAACATGGCACATATGATTTACTTCTGAGAACTAAGCATTGTGTGCAGAGGTTTTGCGGCTATCTCCTTTCTTTCAGTTTTGTGCTAACATTCCTATCTGTAAAACTAGCATTTACACTATAGGAAAGGCTAACGGCAGTATAGCAGCTAACTCTTTAAACCTAAATGAAACAACATGGCACATATGATTTACTTCTGAGACTAAGCATTGTGTGCTGAGATTTTTCAGTTATCTCCTTTACTTCAGGTTTGGGGCTAACATTCCTATGTGTAAAACTAGCATTTACACTATAGGAAAGCATAACGGCGGTATAGCAGCTAACTCTTTAAACGGAAATGAAACAACATGGCATATATGACGTACTTCTGAGAACTAAGCATTGTGTGCAGAGATTTTTCAGGCTATCTCCTTTACTTCAGATTTTGTGCTAACATTCATATTTTTATTACTCGCATTTACTATATAGGAAAGCATAACTGAGGGTATAGCAGCTAACTCTTTAAACCTAAAAGAAACAACATGGCACATATGGTTTACTTCTGAAAACTAAGCATTGTGTGCAGAGATTTTGCGGCTATCTCCTTTCTTTCAGTTCTTGTGCTAACATTCTCTATCTGTTAAAAACTAGGCATTTACACTACAGGAAGGCATAAACCGGCGGTATAGCAGCTAACTCTTTAAACCTAAATGAAACAACATGGCATAGATGATTGTACTTCTTGAGAACTAAGCATTGTGTGCAGAGATTTTGCGGCTATCTCCTTTCTTTCAGTTTTTGTGCTAACAATCCTATCTGTAAAACTAGCCTTTACACTATAGGAAACCTAAACGGAGGTATAGCAGCTAAGTCTTTAAACATAAATGAAACAACATGGCACATATCATTTACTTCTGAGAACTAAGCATTTTGCAGTGATTTTGCGGCTATCTCCTTTCTTTCAGTTTTTGTGCTAACATTCCTATCTGTAAAACTAGCCTTTACACTATAGGAAATCCTAAACGGCGGTATAGCAGCTAACTCTTTAAACCTAAATGAAACAACATGTCACATATGATGTACTTCTGAGAACTAAGCATTGTGTGCAGAGATTTTCCGGCTATCTACTTTCTTTCAGTTTTTGTGCTAACATTCCTATCTGTAAAACTAGCTTTTTACACTATAGGAAAGCATAACCGGCGGTATAGCAGCTAACTCTTTAAACCTAAATGAAACATCATGGCTCATATGATTTACTTCTGAGAACTGAAGCATTGTGTGCCAGAGATTTTTCAGTTATCTCCTTTACTTCAGTTTTGGGGCTAACATTCCTATGTGTAAAACTAGCATTTACACTGTAGGAAAGCATAACCGGCGGTATAGCAGCTAACCCTTTAAACCTAAATGAAACAACATGTCACGTATGATTTACTTCTGAGAACTAAGCATTGCGTGCAGAGATTTTTCAGTTATCTCCTTTACTTCAGTTGGGGCTAACATTCCTATGTGTAAAACTAGCATTTACACTATAGGAAAGCATAACCGGAGGTATAGCAGCTAACTCTTTAAACCTAAATGAAACAACATGGCACATATGATTTACTTCTGAGAACTAAGCATTGTGTGCAGAGATTTTTCAGTTATCTCCTTTACTTCAGTTTTGGGGCAAACATTCCTATGTGTAAAACTGGCATTTATACTATAGGAAAGCATAACCGGCGGTATAGCAGCTAACCCTTTAAACCTAAATGAAACAACATGGCACATATGGTTTACTTCTGAGAATTAAGCATTGTGTGCAGAGATTTTGCGGCTATCTCCTTTCTTTCAGTTTTTGTGCTAACATTCCTATCTGTAAAACTAGCCTTTACACTATAGGAAATCCTAAACGGCGGTATAGCAGCTAACTCTTTAAACCTAAATGAAACAACATGGCACATATGATTTACTTCTGAGAATTAAGCATTATGTGCAGAGATTTTTCACTTATCTCCTTTACTTCAGTTTTGGTGCTAACATTCCTATCTGTAAAACTAGCATTTACACTATAGGAAAGCATAACCGGCAGTATAGCATCTAACTCTTTAAACCTAAATGAAACAACATGGCACCTATCATTTACTTCTGAGAACTTAGCATTGTGTGCAGAGATTTTGCGGCTATCTCCTTTCTTTCAGTTTTTGTGCTAACATTCTTATCTGTAAAACTAGCTTTTACACAATAGGAAAGCCTAAATGGCGGTATAGCAGCTACCTCTTTAAACCTAAATGAACAACATGGCACATATGATTTACTTCTGAGAACTAAGCATTGTGTGCAGAGATTTTTCAGTTATCTCCTTTACTTCAGTTTTGGGGCTAACATTCCTATGTGTAAAACTAGCCTTTACACTATAGGAAAGCATAACTGGCGGTATAGCAGCTAACTCTTTAAACCTAAATGAAACAACATGGCACATATGATTTACTTCTGAGAACTAAGCATTGTGTGCAGAGGTTTTGCGGCTATCTCCTTTCTTTCAGTTTCTGTGCTAACATTCCTATCTGTAAAACTAGCCTTTACACTATAGGAAATCCTAAACGGCGGTATAGCAGCTAACTCTTTAAACCTAAATGAAACAACATGGCACATATGATGTACTTCTGAGAACTAAGCATTTTGTGCAGAGATTTTGCGGCTATCTCCTTTCTTTCAGTTTTTGTGCTAACATTCCTATCTGTAAAACTAGCATTTACACTATAGGAAAGCCTAACGGGAGTATAGCAGCTAACTCTTTAAACCTAAATGAAACAACATCGCACATATGATTTTGTTCTGAGAACTAAGCATTGTGTGCAGAGATTTTTCAGCTATCTCCTTTACTTCAGATTTCTTGCTAACATTCATATCTTTATACTAGCATTTACTATATACGAAAGCATAGCAGAGTGTATAGCAGCTAATTCTTGAAACCTGAATGTAACAACCTGGCACCTATCATTTACTTCTGAGAACTAAGCATTGTGTGCAGAGATTTTTCAGTTATCTCCTTTACTTCAGTTTTGGGGCTAACATCCCTATGTGTAAAACTAGCATTTACACTATAGGAAAGCATAACCGGCGGTATAGCAGCTAACTCTTTAAACCTAAATGAAACAAAATGGCACCTATCATTTACTTCTGAGAACTTAGCATTGTGTGCAGAGATTTTGCGGCTATCTCCTTTCTTTCAGTTTTTGTGCTAACATTCCTATCTGTAAAACTAGCGTTTACTCTGTAGGAAATCCTAAACGGCGGTATAGCAGCTAACTCTTTAAACCTAAATGAAACAACATGGCACATATGATTTACTTCTGAGAATTAAGCATTATGTGCAGAGATTTTTCACTTATCTAATTTACTTCAGTTTTGGTGCTAACATTCCTATCTGTAAAACTAGCATTTACACTATAGGAAAGCATAACCGGCAGTATAGCAGCTAACTCTTTAAACCTAAATGAAACAACATGGCACCTATCATTTACTTCTGAGAACTTAGCATTGTGTGCAGAGATTTTGGGGCTATTTCCTCTCTTTCAGTTTTTGTGCTAACATTCGTATCTGTAAAACTAGCCTTTTCACTATAGGAAATCCTAAACGGCGGTATAGTAGCTACCTCTTTAAACCTAAATGAAACAACATGGCACATATGATTTACTTCTGAGAACTAAGCATTGAGTGCAGAGATTTTTCAGTTATCTCCTTTACTTCAGTTTTGGTGCTAACATTCCTATCTGTAAAACTAGCATTTACACTATAGGAAAGCAAAACCGGCGGTATAGCATCTAACTCTTTAAACCTAAATGAAACAATATGGCACATATGATTTACTTCTGAGAACTAAGCATTGTGTGCAGAGGTTTTGTGGCTATCTCCTTTCTTTCAGTTTTTGTGCTAACATTCCTATCTGTAAAACTAGCATTTACACAGTAGGAAAGCCTAACGGGCAGTATAGCAGCTAACTCTTTAAACCGAAATGAAACGACATGGCACTTATGATTTACTTCTGAGAACTTAGCATTGTGTGCAGAGATTTTGCGACTATATCCTTTCTTTCAGTTTTTGTGCTAACATTCCTATCTGTAAAACTAGCCTTTACTCTGTAGGAAATCCTTAACGGCGGTATAGCAGCTAACTCTTTAAACCTAAATGAAACAACATAGCACATATGATTTACTTCTGAGAATTAAGCATTATGTGCAGAGATTTTTCACTTATCTCCTTTACTTCAGTTTTGGTGCTAACATTCCTATCTGTAAAACTAGCATTTACACTATAGGAAAGCATAACCGGCAGTATAGCATCTAACTCTTTAAACCTAAATGAAACAACATGGCACCTATCATTTACTTCTGAGAACTTAGCATTGTGTGCAGAGATTTTGCGGCTATCTCCTTTCTTTCAGTTTTTGTGCTAACATTCCTATATGTAAAACTAGCTTTTACACAATAGGAAAGCCTAAACGGCGGTATAGCAGCTAACTCTTTAAACCTAAATGAAACAACATGGCACATATGATTTACTTCTGAGAATTAAGCATTATGTGCAGAGATTTTTCACTTATCTCCTTTACTTCAGTTTTGGTGCTAACATTCCTATCTGTAAAACTAGCATTTACACAATAGGAAAGCATAACCGGCGGTATAGCAGCTAACTCTTTAAACCTAAATGAAACAACATGGCACCTATCATTTACTTCTGAGAACTTAGCATTGTGTGCAGAGATTTTGCGGCTATCTCCTTTCTTTCAGTTTTTGTGCTAACATTCCTATCTGTAAAACTAGCTTTTACACAATAGGAAAGCCTAACCGGCGGTATAGCAGCTAACTCTTTAAACCTAAATGAAACAACATGGCACATATGATTTACTTCTGAGAATTAAGCATTATGTGCAGAGATTTTTCACTTATCTCCTTTACTTCAGTTTTGGTGCTAACATTCCTATCTGTAAAACTAGCATTTACACTATAGGAAAGCATAACCGGCGGTATAGCAGCTAACTCTTTAAACCTAAATGAAACAACGTGGCACCTATCATTTACTTCTGAGAACTTAGCATTGTGTGCAGAGATTTTGCGGCTATCTCCTTTCTTTCAGTTTTTGTGCTAACATTCCTATCTGTAAAACTAGCCTTTACTCTGTAGGAAATCCTAAACGGCGGTATAGCAGCTACCTCTTTAAACCTAAATGAAACAACATGGCACATATGATTTACTTCTGAGAACTAAGCATTGTGTGCAGAGATTTTTCAGTTATCTCCTTTACTTCAGGTTTTGGGCTAACATTCCTATGTGTAAAACTAACATTTACACTATAGGAAAGCATAACCGGCGGTATAGCAGCTAACTCTTTAAACCGAAATGAAACAACATGGCATATATGATGTACTTCTGAGAACTAAGCATTGTGTGCAGAGATTTTGCGGCTATCTCCTTTCTTTCAGTTTTTGTGCTAACATTCCTATCTGTAAAACTAGCCTTTACTCTATAGGAAATCCTCAACGGCGGTAAAGCAGCTAACTCTTTAAACCTAAATAAAACAACATGGCACATATGATTTACTTCTGAGAATTAAGCATTGTGTGCAGAGATTTTTCAGTTATCTCCTTTACTTCAGGTTTGGGGCTAACATTCCTATGTGTAAAACTAGCATTTACACTATAGGAAAGCATAACCGGCGGTATAGCAGCTAACTCTTTAAACCGAAATGAAACAACATGGCATATATGACGTACTTCTGAGAACTAAGCATTGTGTGCAGAGATTTTGCGGCTATCTCCTTTCTTTCAGTTTTTGTGCTAACATTCCTATCTGTAAAACTAGCCTTTACTCTATAGGAAATCCTAAACGGCGGTATAGCAGCTAACTCTTTAAACCTAAATGAAACAACATGGCACATATGATTTACTTCTGAGAATTAAGCATTGTGTGCAGAGATTTTTCAGTTATCTCCTTTACTTCAGTTGGGGCTAACATTCCTATGTGTAAAACTAGCTTTTACACTATAGGAAAGCATAACCGGCGGTATAGCAGCTAACTCTTTAAACCTAAATGAAACAACATGGCACATATAATTTACTTCTGAGAACTAAGCATTGTGTGCAGAGATTTTTCAGTTATCTCCTTTACTTCAGTTTTGGGGCAAACATTCCTATGTGTAAAACTGGCATTTATACTATAGGAAACCATAACCGGCGGTATAGCAGCTAACCCTTTAAACCTAAATGAAACAACATGGCACATATGGTTTACTTCTGAGAATTAAGCATTGTGTGCAGAGATTTTGCGGCTATCTCCTTTCTTTCAGTTTTTGTGCTAACATTCCTATCTGTAAAACTAGCCTTTACACTATACGAAATCCTAAACGGCGGTATAGCAGCTAACTCTTTAAACCTAAATGAAACAACATGGCACATATGATTTACTTCTGAGAACTAAGCATTGTGTGCAGAGATTTTTCAGCTATCTCCTTTACTTCAGATTTCTTGCTAACATTCATATCTTTATACTCGCATTTACTATATACGAAAGCATAACTGAGTGTATAGCAGCTAATTCTTGAAACCTGAATGTAACAACATGGCACATATGATTTACTTCTGAGAACTAAGCATTGTGTGCAGAGGTTTTGCGGCTATCTCCTTTCTTTCAGTTTTTGTGCTAACATTCCTATCTGTAAAACTAGCATTTACACAATAGGAAAGCCTAACGGGCAGTATAGCAGCTAACTCTTTAAACCTAAATTAAACAACATGGCACTTATGATTTACGTCTGAGAACTAAGCATTGTGTGCAGAGATTATTCAGCTATCTCCTTTACTTCAGTTTTGGTGCTAACATTCCTATCTGTAAAACTAGCATTTACACTGTAGGAAAGCATAACAGGCGGTATAGCAGATAACTCTTTAAACCTAAATGAAACAACATGGCACATATGATGTACTTCTGAGAACTAAGCATTGTGTGCAGAGATTTTGCGGCTATCTCCTTTCTTTCAGTTTCTGTGCTAACATTCCTATCTGTAAAACTAGCCTTTACACTATAGGAAATCCTAAACGGCGGTATAGCAGCTAACTCTTTAAACCTAAATGAAACAACATGGCACATATGATGTACTTCTGAGAACTAAGCATTTTGTGCAGAGATTTTGCGGCTATCTCCTTTCTTTCAGTTTTTGTGCTAACATTCCTATCTGTAAAACTAGCATTTACACTATAGGAAAGCCTAACGGGAGTATAGCAGCTAACTCTTTAAACCTAAATGAAACAACATCGCACATATGATTTTGTTCTGAGAACTAAGCATTGTGTGCAGAGATTTTTCAGCTATCTCCTTTACTTCAGATTTCTTGCTAACATTCATATCTTTATACTAGCATTTACTATATACGAAAGCATAGCTGATTGTATAGCAGCTAATTCTTGAAACCTGAATGTAACAACCTGGCACCTATCATTTACTTCTGAGAACTAAGCATTGTGTGCAGAGATTTTTCAGTTATCTCCTTTACTTCAGTTTTGGGGCTAACATTTCTATCTGTAAAACTAGCCTTTACTCTGTAGGAAATCCTAAACGGCGGTATAGCAGCTAACTCTTGAAACCTAAATGAAACAACATGGCACATATGATTTACTTCTGAGAATTAAGCATTATGTGCAGAGATTTTTCACTTATCTAATTTACTTCAGTTTTGGTGATAACATTCCTATCTGTAAAACTAGCATTTACACTATAGGAAAGCATAACCGGCAGTATAGCAGCTAACTCTTTAAACCTAAATGAAACAACATGGCACCTATCATTTACTTCTGAGAACTTAGCATTGTGTGCAGAGATTTTGGGGCTATCTCCTTTCTTTCAGTTTTTGTGCTAACATTCCTATCTGTAAAACTAGCCTTTTCACTATAGGAAATCCTAAACGGCGGTATAGCAGCTAACTCTTTAAACCTAAATGAAACAACATGGCACATATGATTTACTTCTGAGAATTAAGCATTGAGTGCAGAGATTTTTCAGTTATCTCCTTTACTTCAGTTTTGGTGCTAACATTCCTATCTGTAAAACTAGCATTTACACTATAGGAAAGCATAACCGGCGGTATAGCATCTAACTCTTTAAACCTAAATGAAACAATATGGCACATATGATTTACTTCTGAGAACTAAGCATTGTGTGCAGAGGTTTTGTGGCTATCTCCTTTCTTTCAGTTTTTGTGCTAACATTCCTATCTGTAAAACTAGCATTTACACAGTAGGAAAGCCTAACGGGCAGTATAGCAGCTAACTCTTTAAACCGAAATGAAACGACATGGCACTTATGATTTACTTCTGAGAACTTAGCATTGTGTGCAGAGATTTTGCGGCTATATCCTTTCTTTCAGTTTTTGTGCTAACATTCCTATCTGTAAAACTAGCCTTTACTTTGTAGGAAAACCTTAACGGCGGTATAGCAGCTAACTCTTTAAACCTAAATGAAACAACATGGCACATATGATTTACTTCTGAGAATTAAGCATTATGTGCAGAGATTTTTCACTTATCTCCTTTACTTCAGTTTTGGTGCTAACATTCCTATCTGTAAAACTAGCATTTACACTATAGGAAAGCATAACCGGCAGTATAGCAGCTAACTCTTTAAACCTAAATGAAACAACATGGCACCTATCATTTACTTCTGAGAACTTTGCATTGTGTGCAGAGATTTTGTGGCTATCTCCTTTCTTTTAGTTTTTGTGCTAACATTCCTATCTGTAAAACTAGCTTTTACACAATAGGAAAGCCTAAACGGCGGTATAGCAGCTAACTCTTTAAACCTAAATGAAACAACATGGCAAATACGATTTACTTCTGAGAATTAAGCATTATGTGCAGAGATTTTTCACTTATCTCCTTTACTTCAGTTTTGGTGCTAACATTCCTATCTGTAAAACTAGCATTTACACTATAGGAAAGCATAACCGGCGGTATAGCAGCTAACTCTTTAAACCTAAATGAAACAACATGGCACCTATCATTTACTTCTGAGATCTTAGCATTGTGTGCAGAGATTTTGCGGCTATCTCCTTTCTTTCAGTTTTTGTGCTAACATTCCTATCTGTAAAACTAGCCTTTACTCTGTAGGAAATCCTGAACGGCGGTATAGCAGCTAACTCTTTAAACCTAAATGAAACAACATGGCACATATGATTTACTTCTGAGAATTAAGCATTATGTGCAGAGATTTTTCACTTATCTCCTTTACTTCAGTTTTGGTGCTAACATTCCTATCTGTAAAACTAGCATTTACACTATAGGAAAGCATAACCGGCAGTATAGCATCTAACTCTTTAAACCTAAATGAAACAACATGGCACCTATCATTTACTTCTGAGAACTTAGCATTGTGTGCAGAGATTTTGCGGCTATCTCCTTTCTTTCAGTTTTTGTGCTAACATTCTTATCTGTAAAACTAGCTTTTACACAATAGGAAAGCCTAAACGGCGGTATAGCAGCTACCTCTTTAAACCTAAATGAAACAACATGGCACATATGATTTACTTCTGAGAACTAAGCATTGTGTGCAGAGATTTTTCAGTTATCTCCTTTACTTCAGTTTTGGGGCTAACATTCCTATGTGTAAAACTAGCCTTTACACTATAGGAAAGCATAACTGGCGGTATAGCAGCTAACTCTTTAAACGTAAATGAAACAACATGGCACATATGATTTACTTCTGAGAACTAAGCATTGTGTGCAGAGGTTTTGCGGCTATCTCCTTTCTTTCAGTTTTGTGCTAACATTCCTATCTGTAAAACTATCATTTACACTATAGGAAAGGCTAACGGGCAGTATAGCAGCTAACTCTTTAAACCTAAATGAAACAACATGGCACATATGATTTACGTCTGAGAACTAAGCATTGTGTGCAGAGATTTTTCAGTTATCTCCTTTACTTCAGGTTTGGGGCTAACATTCCTATGTGTAAAACTAGCATTTACACTATAGGAAAGCATAACCGGCGGTATAGCAGCTAACTCTTTAAACCGAAATGAAACAACATGGCATATATGACGTACTTCTGAGAACTAAGCTTTGTGTGCAGAGATTTTTCAGCTATCTCCTTTACTTCAGATTTTGTGCTAACATTCATATTTTTATACTCGCATTTACTATATAGGAAAGCATAACTGAGGGTATAGCAGCTAACTCTTTAAACCTAAAAGAAACAACATGGCACATATGGTTTACTTCTGAAAACTAAGCATTGTGTGCAGAGATTTTGCGGCTATCTCCTTTCTTTCAGTTCTTGTGCTAACATTCCTATCTGTAAAACTAGCATTTACACTACAGGAAGGCATAACCGGCGGTATAGCAGCTAACTCTTTAAACCTAAATGAAACAACATGGCATATATGATGTACTTCTGAGAACTAAGCATTGTGTGCAGAGATTTTGCGGCTATCTCCTTTCTTTCAGTTTTTGTGCTAACAATCCTATCTGTAAAACTAGCCTTTACACTATAGGAAATCCTAAACGGAGGTATAGCAGCTAAGTCTTTAAACCTAAATGAAACAACATGGCACATATCATTTACTTCTGAGAACTAAGCATTTTGCAGTGATTTTGCGGCTATCTCCTTTCTTTCAGTTTTTGTGCTAACATTCCTATCTGTAAAACTAGCCTTTACACTATAGGAAATCCTAAACGGCGGTATAGCAGCTAACTCTTTAAACCTAAATGAAACAACATGTCACATATGATGTACTTCTGAGAACTAAGCATTGTGTGCAGAGATTTTCCGGCTATCTACTTTCTTTCAGTTTTTGTGCTAACATTCCTATCTGTAAAACTAGCTTTTACACTATAGGAAAGCATAACCGGCGGTATAGCAGCTAACTCTTTAAACCTAAATGAAACATCATGGCTCATATGATTTACTTCTGAGAACTAAGCATTGTGTGCAGAGATTTTTCAGTTATCTCCTTTACTTCAGTTTTGGGGCTAACATTCCTATGTGTAAAACTAGCATTTACACTGTAGGAAAGCATAACCGGCGGTATAGCAGCTAACCCTTTAAACCTAAATGAAACAACATGTCACGTATGATTTACTTCTGAGAACTAAGCATTGCGTGCAGAGATTTTTCAGTTATCTCCTTTACTTCAGTTGGGGCTAACATTCCTATGTGTAAAACTAGCATTTACACTATAGGAAAGCATAACCGGAGGTATAGCAGCTAACTCTTTAAACCTAAATGAAACAACATGGCACATATGATTTACTTCTGAGAACTAAGCATTGTGTGCAGAGATTTTTCAGTTATCTCCTTTACTTCAGTTTTGGGGCAAACATTCCTATGTGTAAAACTGGCATTTATACTATAGGAAAGCATAACCGGCGGTATAGCAGCTAACCCTTTAAACCTAAATGAAACAACATGGCACATATGGTTTACTTCTGAGAATTAAGCATTGTGTGCAGAGATTTTGCGGCTATCTCCTTTCTTTCAGTTTTTGTGCTAACATTCCTATCTGTAAAACTAGCCTTTACACTATAGGAAATCCTAAACGGCGGTATAGCAGCTAACTCTTTAAACCTAAATGAAACAACATGGCACATATGATTTACTTCTGAGAATTAAGCATTATGTGCAGAGATTTTTCACTTATCTCCTTTACTTCAGTTTTGGTGCTAACATTCCTATCTGTAAAACTAGCATTTACACTATAGGAAAGCATAACCGGCAGTATAGCATCTAACTCTTTAAACCTAAATGAAACAACATGGCACCTATCATTTACTTCTGAGAACTTAGCATTGTGTGCAGAGATTTTGCGGCTATCTCCTTTCTTTCAGTTTTTGTGCTAACATTCTTATCTGTAAAACTAGCTTTTACACAATAGGAAAGCCTAAACGGCGGTATAACAGCTACCTCTTTAAACCTAAATGAACAACATGGCACATATGATTTACTTCTGAGAACTAAGCATTGTGTGCAGAGATTTTTCAGTTATCTCCTTTTCTTCAGTTTTGGGGCTAACATTCCTATGTGTAAAACTAGCCTTTACACTATAGGAAAGCATAACTGGCGGTATAGCAGCTAACTCTTTAAACCTAAATGAAACAACATGGCACATATGATTTACTTCTGAGAACTAAGCATTGTGTGCAGAGGTTTTGCGGCTATCTCCTTTCTTTCAGTTTCTGTGCTAACATTCCTATCTGTAAAACTAGCCTTTACACTATAGGAAATCCTAAACGGCGGTATAGCAGCTAACTCTTTAAACCTAAATGAAACAACATGGCACATATGATGTACTTCTGAGAACTAAGCATTTTGTGCAGAGATTTTGCGGCTATCTCCTTTCTTTCAGTTTTTGTGCTAACATTCCTATCTGTAAAACTAGCATTTACACTATAGGAAAGCCTAACGGGAGTATAGCAGCTAACTCTTTAAACCTAAATGAAACAACATCGCACATATGATTTTGTTCTGAGAACTAAACATTGTGTGCAGAGATTTTTCAGCTATCTCCTTTACTTCAGATTTCTTGCTAACATTCATATCTTTATACTAGCATTTACTATATACGAAAGCATAGCTGAGTGTATAGCAGCTAATTCTTGAAACCTGAATGTAACAACCTGGCACCTATCATTTACTTCTGAGAACTAAGCATTGTGTGCAGAGATTTTTCAGTTATCTCCTTTACTTCAGTTTTGGGGCTAACATCCCTATGTGTAAAACTAGCATTTACACTATAGGAAAGCATAACCGGCGGTATAGCAGCTAACTCTTTAAACCTAAATGAAACAACATGGCACATATGATTTACTTCTGAGAACTTAGCATTGTGTGCAGAGATTTTGCGGCTATATCCTTTCTTTCAGTTTTTGTGCTAACATTCCTATTTGAAAAACTAGCCTTTACTCTGTAGGAAATCCTTAACGGCGGTATAGCAGCTAACTCTTTAAACCTAAATGAAACAACATGGCACATATGATTTACTTCTGAGAATTAAGCATTATGTGCAGAGATTTTTCACTTATCTCCTTTACTTCAGTTTTGGTGCTAACATTCCTATCTGTAAAACTAGCATTTACACTATAGGAAAGCATAACCGGCAGTATAGCAGCTAACTCTTTAAACCTAAATGAAACAACATGGCACCTATCATTTACTTCTGAGAACTTAGCATTGTGTGCAGAGATTTTGCGGCTATCTCCTTTCTTTCAGTTTTTGTGCTAACATTCCTATCTGTAAAACTAGCTTTTACACAATAGGAAAGCCTAAACGGCGGTATAGCAGCTAACTCTTTAAACCTAAATGAAACAACATGGCACATATGATTTACTTCTGAGAATTAAGCATTATGTGCAGAGATTTTTCACTTATCTCCTTTACTTCAGTTTTGGTGCTAACATTCCTATCTGTAAAACTAGCATTTACACTATAGGAAAGCATAACCGGCGGTATAGCAGCTAACTCTTTAAACCTAAATGAAACAACATGGCACCTATCATTTACTTCTCAGAACTTAGCATTGTGTGCAGAGATTTTGCGGCTATCTCCTTTCTTTCAGTTTTTGTGCTAACATTCATATCTGTAAAACTAGCCTTTACTCTGTAGGAAATCCTAAACGGCGGTATAGCAGCTACCTCTTTAAACCTAAATGAAACAACATGGCACATATGATTTACTTCTGAGAACTAAGCATTGTGTGCAGAGATTTTTCAGTTATCTCCTTTACTTCAGGTTTGGGGCTAACATTCCTATGTGTAAAACTAACATTTACACTATAGGAAAGCATAACCGGCGGTATAGCAGCTAACTCTTTAAACCGAAATGAAACAACATGGCATATATGACGTACTTCTGAGAACTAAGCATTGTGTGCAGAGATTTTGCAGCTATCTCCTTTCTTTCAGTTTTTGTGCTAACATTCCTATCTGTAAAACTAGCCTTTACTCTATAGGAAATCCTAAACGGCGGTAAAGCAGCTAACTCTTTAAACCTAAATAAAACAACATGGCACATATGATTTACTTCTGAGAATTAAGCATTGTGTGCAGAGATTTTTCAGTTATCTCCTTTTCTTCAGTTTTGGTGCTAACATTACTATCTGTAAAACTAGCTTTTACACAATAGGAAAGCCTAACCGGCGGTATAGCAGCTAACTCTTTAAACCTAAATGAAACAACATGGCACATATGATTTACTTCTGAGAACTAAGCATTGTGTGCAGAGATTTTTCAGCTATCTCCTTTACTTCAGATTTTGTGCTAACATTCATATTTTTATACTCGCATTTACTATATAGGAAAGCATAACTGAGGGTATAGCAGCTAACTCTTTAAACCTAAAAGAAACAACATGGCACATATGGTTTACTTCTGAAAACTAAGCATTGTGTGCAGAGATTTTGCGGCTATCTCCTTTCTTTCAGTTCTTGTGCTAACATTCCTATCTGTAAAACTAGCATTTACACTATAGGAAATCCTAAACGGCGGTATAGCAGCTAACTCTTTAAACCTAAATGAAACAACATGTCACATATGATGTACTTCTGAGAACTAAGCATTGTGTGCAGAGATTTTCCGGCTATCTACTTTCTTTCAGTTTTTGTGCTAACATTCCTATCGGTAAAACTAGCTTTTATACTATAGGAAAGCATAACCGGCGGTATAGGAGCTAACTCTTTAAATCTAAATGAAACATCATGGCTCATATGATTTACTTCTGAGAACTAAGCATTGTGTGCAGAGATTTTTCAGTTATCTCCTTTACTTCAGTTTTGGGGCTAACATTCCTATGTGAAAAACTAGCATTTACACTGTAGGAAAGCATAACCGGTGGTATAGCAGCTAACCCTTTAAACCTAAATGAAACAACATGGCACGTATGATTTACTTCTGAGAACTAAGCATTGCGTGCAGAGATTTTTCAGTTATCTCCTTTACTTCAGTTGGGGCTAACATTCCTATGTGTAAAACTAGCATTTACACTATAGGAAAGCATAACCGGCGGTATAGCATCTAACTCTTTAAACCTAAATGAAACAATATGGCACATATGATTTACTTCTGAGAACTAAGCATTGTGTGCAGAGGTTTTGTGGCTATCTCCTTTCTTTCAGTTTTTGTGCTAACATTCCTATCTGTAAAACTAGCATTTACACAGTAGGAAAGCCTAACGGGCAGTATAGCAGCTAACTCTTTAAACCGAAATGAAACAACATGGCACTTATGATTTACTTCTGAGAACTTAGCATTGTGTGCAGAGATTTTGCGGCTATATCCTTTCTTTCAGTTTTTGTGCTAACATTCCTATCTGTAAAACTAGCCTTTACTCTGTAGGAAATCCTTAACGGCGGTATAGCAGCTAACTCTTTAAACCTAAATGAAACAACATGGCACATATGATTTACTTCTGAGAATTAAGCATTATGTGCAGAGATTTTTCACTTATCTCCTTTACTTCAGTTTTGGTGCTAACATTCCTATCTGTAAAACTAGCATTTACACTATAGGAAAGCATAACCGGCAGTATAGCAGCTAACTCTTTAAACCTAAATGAAACAACATGGCACCTATCATTTACTTCTGAGAACTTAGCATTGTGTGCAGAGATTTTGCGGCTATCTCCTTTCTTTCAGTTTTTGTGCTAACATTCCTATCTGTAAAACTAGCTTTTACACAATAGGAAAGCCTAAACGGCGGTATAGCAGCTAACTCTTTAAACCTAAATGAAACAACATGGCACATACGATTTACTTCTGAGAATTAAGCATTATGTGCAGAGATTTTTCACTTATCTCCTTTACTTCAGTTTTGGTGCTAACATTCCTATCTGTAAAACTAGCATTTACACTATAGGAAAGCAGAACCGGCGGTATAGCAGCTAACTCTTTAAACCTAAATGAAACAACATGGCACCTATCATTTACTTCTGAGAACTTAGCATTGTGTGCAGAGATTTTGCGGCTATCTCCTTTCTTTCAGTTTTTGTGCTAACATTCCTATCTGTAAAACTAGCCTTTACTCTGTAGGAAATCCTAAACGGCGGTATAGCAGCTACCTCTTTAAACCTAAATGAAACAACATGGCACATATGATTTACTTCTGAGAACTAAGCATTGTGTGCAGAGATTTTTCAGTTATCTCCTTTACTTCAGTTTTGGGGCTAACATTCCTATGTGTAAAACTAGCCTTTACACTATAGGAAAGCATAACTGGCGGTATAGCAGCTAACTCTTTAAACCTAAATGAAACAACATGGCACATATGATTTACTTCTGAGAACTAAGCATTGTGTGCACAGGTTTTGCGGCTATCTCCTTTCTTTCAGTTTTGTGCTAACATTCCTATCTGTAAAACTAGCATTTACTCTATAGGAAAGGCTAACGGGCAGTATAGCAGCTAACTCTTTAAACCTAAATGAAACAACATGGCACATATGATTTACGTCTGAGAACTAAGCATTGTGTGCAGAGATTTTTCAGTTATCTCCTTTACTTCAGGTTTGGGGCTAACATTCCTATGTGTAAAACTAGCATTTACACTATAGGAAAGCATAACCGGCGGTATAGCAGCTAACTCTTTAAACCGAAATGAAACAACATGGCATATATGACGTACTTCTGAGAAGTAAGCATTGTGTGCAGAGATTTTGCGGCTGTCTCCTTTCTTTCAGTTTTTGTGCTAACATTCCTATCTGTAAAACTTGCCTTTACTCTATAGGAAATCCTAAACGGCGGTAAAGCAGCTAACTCTTTAAACCTAAATAAAACAACATGGCACATATGATTTACTTCTGAGAATTAAGCATTGTGTGCAGAGATTTTTCAGTTATCTCCTTTACTTCAGTTTTGGTGCTAACATTACTATCTGTAAAACTAGCTTTTTCACAATAGGAAAGCCTAACCGGCGGTATAGCAGCTAACTCTTTAAATCTAAATGAAACAACATGGCACATATGATTTACTTCTGAGAACTAAGCATTGTGTGCAGAGATTTTTCAGCTATCTCCTTTACTTCAGATTTTGTGCTAACATTCATATTTTATACTCGCATTTACTATATAGGAAAGCATAACTGAGGGTATAGCAGCTAACTCTTTAAACCTAAAAGAAACAACATGGCACATATGGTTTACTTCTGAAAACTAAGCATTGTGTGCAGAGATTTTGCGGCTATCTCCTTTCTTTCAGTTCTTGTGCTAACATTCCTATCTGTTAAACTAGCATTTACACTATAGGAAAGCATAACCGGCGGTATAGCAGCTAACTCTTTAAACCTAAATGAAACAACATGGCATATATGATGTACTTCTGAGAACTAAGCATTGTGTGCAGAGATTTTGCGGCTATCTCCTTTCTTTCAGTTTTTGTGCTAACAATCCTATCTGTAAAACTAGCCTTTACACTATAGGAAATCCTAAACGGAGGTATAGCAGCTAAGTCTTTAAACCTAAATGAAACAACATGGCACATATCATTTACTTCTGAGAACTAAGCATTTTGCAGTGATTTTGCGGCTATCTCCTTTCTTTCAGTTTTTGTGCTAACATTCCTATCTGTAAAACTAGCCTTTACACTATAGGAAATCCTAAACGGCGGTATAGCAGCTAACTCTTTAAACCTAAATGAAACAACATGTCACATATGATGTACTTCTGAGAACTAAGCATTGTGTGCAGAGATTTTCCGGCTATCTACTTTCTTTCAGTTTTTGTGCTAACATTCCTATCTGTAAAACTAGCTTTTACACTATAGGAATGCATAACCGGCGGTATAGCAGCTAACTCTTTAAACCTAAATGAAACATCATGGCTCATATGATTTACTTCTGAGAACTAAGCATTATGTGCAGAGATTTTTCAGTTATCTCCTTTACTTCAGTTTTGGGGCTAACATTCCTATGTGTAAAACTAGCATTTACACTGTAGGAAAGCATAACCGGCGGTATAGCAGCTAACCCTTTAAACCTAAATGAAACAACATGGCACGTATGATTTACTTCTGAGAACTAAGCATTGCGTGCAGAGATTTTTCAGTTATCTCCTTTACTTCAGTTGGGGCTAACATTCCTATGTGTAAAACTAGCATTTACACTATAGGAAAGCATAACCGGCGGTATAGCAGCTAACTCTTTAAACCTAAATGAAACAACATGGCACATATGATTTACTTCTGAGAACTAAGCATTGTGTGCAGAGATTTTTCAGTTATCTCCTTTACTTCAGTTTTGGGGCAAACATTCCTATGTGTAAAACTGGCATTTATACTATAGGAAAGCATAACCGGCAGTATAGCAGCTAACCCTTTAAACCTAAATGAAACAACATGGCACATATGGTTTACTTCTGAGAATTAAGCATTGTGTGCAGAGATTTTGCGGCTATCTCCTTTCTTTCAGTTTTTGTGCTAACATTCCTATCTGTAAAACTAGCCTTTACACTATAGGAAATCCTAAACGGCGGTATAGCAGCTAACTCTTTAAACCTAAATGAAACAACATGGCACATATGATTTACTTCTGAGAACTAAGCATTGTGTGCAGAGATTTTTCAGCTATCTCCTTTACTTCAGATTTCTTGCTAACATTCATATCTTTATACTCGCATTTACTATATACGAAAGCATAACTGAGTGTATAGCAGCTAATTCTTGAAACCTGAATGTAACAACATGGCACATATGATTTACTTCTGAGAACTAAGCATTGTGTGCAGAGGTTTTGCGGCTATCTCCTTTCTTTCAGTTTTTGTGCTAACATTCCTATCTGTAAAACTAGCATTTACACAATAGGAAAGCCTAACGGGCAGTATAGCAGCTAACTCTTTAAACCTAAATGAAACAACATGGCACTTATGATTTACGTCTGAGAACTAAGCATTGTGTGCAGAGATTATTCAGCTATCTCCTTTACTTCAGTTTTGGTGCTAACATTCCTATCTGTAAAACTAGCATTTACACTGTAGGAAAGCATAACAGGCGGTATAGCAGATAACTCTTTAAACCTAAATGAAACAACATGGCACATATGATGTACTTCTGAGAACTAAGCATTGTGTGCAGAGATTTTGCGGCTATCTCCTTTCTTTCAGTTTCTGTGCTAACATTCCTATCTGTAAAACTAGCCTTTACACTATAGGAAATCCTAAACGGCGGTATAGCAGCTAACTCTTTAAACCTAAATGAAACAACATGGCACATATGATGTACTTCTGAGAACTAAGCATTTTGTGCAGAGATTTTGCGGCTATCTCCTTTCTTTCAGTTTTTGTGCTAACATTCCTATCTGTAAAACTAGCATTTACACTATAGGAAAGCCTAACGGGAGTATAGCAGCTAACTCTTTAAACCTAAATGAAACAACATCGCACATATGATTTTGTTCTGAGAACTAAGCATTGTGTGCAGAGATTTTTCAGCTATCTCCTTTACTTCAGATTTCTTGCTAACATTCATATCTTTATACTAGCATTTACTATATACGAAAGCATAGCTGAGTGTATAGCAGCTAATTCTTGAAACCTGAATGTAACAACCTGGCACCTATCATTTACTTCTGAGAACTAAGCATTGTGTGCAGAGATTTTTCAGTTATCTCCTTTACTTCAGTTTTGGGGCTAACATCCCTATGTGTAAAACTAGCATTTACAATATAGGAAAGCATAACAGGCGGTATAGCAGCTAACTCTTTAAACCTAAATGAAACAAAATGGCACCTATCATTTACTTCTGAGAACTTAGCATTGTGTGCAGAGATTTTGCGGCTATCTCCTTTCTTTCAGTTTTTGTGCTAACATTCCTATGTGTAAAACTAGCCTTTACTCTGTAGGAAATCCTAAACGGCGGTATAGCAGCTAACTCTTTAAACCTAAATGAAACAACATGGCACATATGATTTACTTCTGAGAATTAAGCATTATGTGCAGAGATTTTTCACTTATCTAATTTACTTCAGTTTTGGTGCTAACATTCCTATCTGTAAAACTAGCATTTACACTATAGGAAAGCATAACCGGCAGTATAGCAGCTAACTCTTTAAACCTAAATGAAACAACATGGCACCTATCATTTACTTCTGAGAACTTAGCATTGTGTGCAGAGATTTTGGGGCTATCTCCTTTCTTTCAGTTTTTGTGCTAACATTCCTATCTGTAAAATTAGCTTTTACACAATAGGAAAGCCTAAACGGCGGTATAGCAGCTACCTCTTTAAACCTAAATGAAACAACATGGCACATATGATTTACTTCTGAGAACTAAGCATTGTGTGCAGAGATTTTTCAGTTATCTCCTTTACTTCAGTTTTGGGGCTAACATTCCTATGTGTAAAACTAGCCTTTACACTATAGGAAAGCATAACTGGTGGTATAGCAGCTAACTCTTTAAACCTAAATGAAACAACATGGCACATATGATTTACTTCTGAGAACTAAGCATTGTGTGCAGAGGTTTTGCGGCTATCTCCTTTCTTTCAGTTTTGTGCTAACATTCCTATCTGTAAAACTAGCATTTACACTATAGGAAAGGCTAACGGGCAGTATAGCAGCTAACTCTTTAAACCTAAATGAAACAACATGGCACATATGATTTACGTCTGAGAACTAAGCATTGTGTGCAGAGATTTTTCAGTTATCTCCTTTACTTCAGGTTTGGGGCTAACATTCCTATGTGTAAAACTAGCATTTACACTATAGGAAAGCATAACCGGCGGTATAGCAGCTAACTCTTTAAACCGAAATGAAACAACATGGCATATATGACGTACTTCTGAGAACTAAGCATTGTGTGCAGAGATTTTGCGGCTGTCTCCTTTCTTTCAGTTTTTGTGCTAACATTCCTATCTGTAAAACTAGCCTTTACTCTATAGGAAAACCTAAACGGCGGTAAAGCAGCTAACTCTTTAAACCTAAATAAAACAACATGGCACATATGATTTACTTCTGAGAATTAAGCATTGTGTGCAGAGATTTTTCAGTTATCTCCTTTACTTCAGTTTTGGTGCTAACATTACTATCTGTAAAACTAGCTTTTTCACAATAGGAAAGCCTAACCGGCGGTATAGCAGCTAACTCTTTAAACCTAAATGAAACAACATGGCACATATGATTTACTTCTGAGAACTAAGCATTGTGTGCAGAGATTTTTCAGCTATCTCCTTTACTTCAGATTTTGTGCTAACATTCATATTTTTATACTCGCATTTACTATATAGGAAAGCATAACTGAGGGTATAGCAGCTAACTCTTTAAACCTAAAAGAAACAACATGGCACATATGGTTTACTTCTGAAAACTAAGCATTGTGTGCAGTGATTTTGCGGCTATCTCCTTTCTTTCAGTTTTTGTGCTAACATTCCTATCTGTAAAACTAGCATTTACACTATAGGAAAGCATAACCGGCGGTATAGCAGCTAACTCTTTAAACCTAAATGAAACAACATGGCATATATGATGTACTTCTGAGAACTAAGCATTGTGTGCAGAGATTTTGCGGCTATCTCCTTTCTTTCAGTTTTTGTGCTAACAATCCTATCTGTAAAACTAGCCTTTACACTATAGGAAATCCTAAACGGAGGTATAGCAGCTAAGTCTTTAAACCTAAATGAAACAACATGGCACATATCATTTACTTCTGAGAACTAAGCATTTTGCAGTGATTTTGCGGCTATCTCCTTTCTTTCAGTTTTTGTGCTAACATTCCTATCTGTAAAACTAGCCTTTACACTATAGGAAATCCTAAACGGCGGTATAGCAGCTAACTCTTTAAACCTAAATGAAACAACATGGCACATATGATTTACTTCTGAGAATTAAGCATTGAGTGCAGAGATTTTTCAGTTATCTCCTTTACTTCAGTTTTGGTGCTAACATTCCTATCTGTAAAACTAGCATTTACACTATAGGAAAGCATAACTGGCGGTATAGCATCTAACTCTTTAAACCTAAATGAAACAATATGGCACATATGATTTACTTCTGAGAACTAAGCATTGTGTGCAGAGGTTTTGTGGCTATCTCCTTTCTTTCAGTTCTTGTGCTGACATTCCTATTTGTACAACTAGCATTTACTCTATAGGAAAGCATAACCGGCGGTATAGCAGCTATCTCTTTAAACATAAATGGAACAACATGGCACATATGATTTACTTCTGAGAACTAAGCATTGTGTGCAGAGATTTTCAGCTATCTCCTTTACTTCAGATTTTGTGCTAACATTCATATTTTTATACTCGCATTTACTATATAGGAAAGCATAACTGAGGGTATAGCAGCTAACTCTTTAAACCTACATGAAACAACATGGCACATATGGTTTACTTCTGAAAACTAAGCACTGTGTGCAAAGATTTTGTGGCTATCTCCTTTCTTTCAGTTTTTGTGCTAACATTCCTATCTGTAAAACTAGCATTTACACTATAGGAAAGCATAACCGGCGGTATAGCAGCTAACTCTTTAAACCTAAATGAAACAACATGGCACATATGATTTACTTCTGAGAATTAAGCATTGTGTGCAGAGATTTTTCAGTTATCTCCTTTACTTCAGTTTTGGTGCTAACATTCCTATGTGTAAAACTAGCATTTACACTATAGGAAAGCATAACCGGCGGTATAGCAGCTAACTCTTTAAACCTAAATGAAACAACATGGCACTAATCATTTACTTCTGAGAACTTAGCATTGTGTGCAGAGATTTGCGGCTATCTCCTTTCTTTCAGTTTTTGTGCTAACATTCCTATCTGTAAAACTAGCATTTACACTATAGGAAAGCATAACCGGCAGTATAGCAGCTAACTCTTTAAACCTAAATGAAACAACATGGCATATATGATGTACTTCTGAGAACTAAGCATTGTGTGCAGAGATTTTGTGGCTATCTCCTTTCTTTCAGTTTTTGTGCTAACATTCCTATCTGTAAAACTAGCCTTTACCCTATAGGAAATCCTAAACGGCGGTATAGCAGCTAACTCTTTAAACCTAAATGAAACAACATGGCACATATGATTTACTTCTGAGAACTAAGCATTGTGTGCAGAGGTTTTGCGGCTACCTCCTTTCTTTCAGTTTTTGTGCTAACATTCCTATCTGTAAAACTAGCATTTACACAGTAGGAAAGCCTAACGATCAGTATAGCAGCTAACTCTTTAAACCGAAATGAAACAACATGGCACTTATGATTTACTTCTGAGAACTAAACATTGTGTGCAGAGATTATTCAGCTATCTTCTTTACTTCAGATTTTGTGCTAACATTCATATCTGTAAAACTAGCATTTACACTATAGGAAAGCATAACCGGGGGTATAGCAGCTAACTCTTTAAACCTACATGAAACAACATGGCACATATGATTTACTTCTGAGAACTAAGCATTGTGTGCAGAGATTTTTCAGTTATCTCCTTTACTTCAGTTTTGGGGCTAACATTCCTATGTGTAAAACTTGCATTTACACTATAGGAAAGCATAACCGGCGGTATAGCAGCTAACTCTTTAAACCTAAATGAAACAACATGGCACATATGATTTACTTCTGAGAACTAAGCATTGTGTGCAGAGATTTTTCAGCTATCTCCTTTACTTCAGATTTTGTGCTAACATTCATATTTTTATTCTCGCATTTACTATATAGGAAAGCATAACTGAGGGTATAGCAGCTAACTCTTTAAACCTAAATGAAACAACATGGCACATATGGTTTACTTCTGAAAACTAAGCATTGTGTGCAGAGATTTTGCGGCTATCTCCTTTCTTTCAGTTTTTGTGCTAACATTCCTATCTGTAAAACTAGCATTTACACTATAGGAAAGCATAACCGGCAGTATAGCAGCTAACTCTTTAAACCTAAATATAACAACATGGCATATATGATGTACTTCTGAGAACTAAGCATTGTGTGCAGAGATTTTGCGGCTATCTCCTTTCTTTCAGTTTTTGTGCTAACATTCCTATCTGTAAAACTAGCCTTTACCCTATAGGAAAACCTAAACGGCGGTATAGCAGCTAACTCTTTAAACCTAAATGAAACAACATGGCACATATGATTTACTTCTGAGAATTAAGCATTGTGTGCAGAGATTTTTCAGTTATCTCCTTTACTTCAGTTTTGGTGCTAACATTGCTATCTGTAAAACTAGCATTTACACTATAGGAAAGCATAACCGGCGGTATAGCAGCTCACTCTTTAATCCTAAATGAAACAACATGGCACATATGATTTACTTCTGACAACTAAGCATTGTGTGCAGAGGTTTTGCGGCTATCTCCTTTCTTTCAGTTTTTGTGCTAACATTCCTATCTGTAAAACTAGCATTTACACTATAGGAAAGGCTAACGGGCAGTATAGCAGCTAACTCTTTAAACCTAAATGAAACAACATGGCACATATGATTTACTTCTGAGAACTAAGCATTGTGTGCAGAGATTTTTCAGTTATCTCCTTTACTTCAGTTTTGGGGCTAACATTCCTATGTGTAAAACTAGCCTTTACACTATAGGAAAGCATAACCGGCGGTATAGCAGCTAACTCTTTAAACCTAAATGAAACAACATGGCACATATGATTTACTTCTGAGAACTAAGTATTGTGTGCAGAGATTTTTCAGCTATCTCCTTTACTTCAGATTTTGTGCTAACATTCATATTTTTATACTCGCATTTACTATATAGGAAAGCATAACTGAGGGTATAGCAGCTAACTCTTTAGACCTAAATGAAACAACATGGCATATATGGTTTACTTCTGAAAACTAAGCTTTGTGTGCAGAGATTTTGCGGCTATCTCCTTTCTTTCATTTTTTGTGCTAACATTCCTATCTGTAAAACTAGCATTTACAGTATAGGAAAGCATAACCGGCAGTATAGCAGCTAACTCTTTAAACCTAAATATAACAACATGGCATATATGATGTACTTCTGAGAACTAAGCATTGTGTGCAGAGATTTTGCGGCTATCTCCTTTCTTTCAGTTTTTGTGCTAACATTCCTATCTGTACAACTAGCCTTTACCCTATAGGAAATCCTAAACGGCGGTATAGCAGCTAACTCTTTAAACCTAAATGAAACAACATGGCACATATGATTTACTTCTGAGAATTAAGCATTGTGTGCAGAGATTTTTCAGTTATCTCCTTTACTTCAGTTTTGGTGTTAACATTCCTTTCTGTAAAACTAGCATTTACACTATAGGAAAGCATAACCGGCGGTATAGCAGCTAACTCTTTAAACCTAAATGAAACAACATGGCACATATGATTTACTTCTGAGAACTAAGCACTGTGTGCAGAGGTTTTGCGGCTATCTCCTTTCTTTCAGTTTTTGGGCTAACATTCCTATCTGTAAAACTAGCATTTACACAGTAGGAAAGCCTAACGATCAGTATAGCAGCTAACTCTTTAAACCGAAATGAAACAACATGGCACTTATGATTTACTTCTGAGAACTAAACATTGTGTGCAGAGATTATTCAGCTATCTTCTTTACTTCAGATTTTGTGCTAACATTCATATCTGTAAAACTAGCATTTACACTATAGGAAAGCATAACCGGGGGTATAGCAGCTAACTCTTTAAACCTACATGAAACAACATGGCACATATGATTTACTTCTGAGAACTAAGCATTGTGTGCAGAGATTTTTCAGTTATCTCCTTTACTTCAGTTTTGGGGCTAACATTCCTATGTGTAAAACTTGCATTTACACTATAGGAAAGCATAACCGGCGGTATAGCAGCTAACTCTTTAAACCTAAATGAAACAACATGGCACATATGATTTACTTCTGAGAACTAAGCATTGTGTGCAGAGATTTTTCAGCTATCTCCTTTACTTCAGATTTTGTGCTAACATTCATATTTTTATACTCGCATTTACTATATAGGAAAGCATAACTGAGGGTATAGCAGCTAACTCTTTAAACCTAAATGAAACAACATGGCACATATGGTTTACTTCTGAAAACTAAGCATTGTGTGCAGAGATTTTGCGGCTATCTCCTTTCTTTCAGTTTTTGTGCTAACATTCCTATCTGTAAAACTAGCATTTACACTATAGGAAAGCATAACCGGCAGTATAGCAGCTAACTCTTTAAACCTAAATATAACAACATGGCATATATGATGTACTTCTGAGAACTAAGCATTGTGTGCAGAGATTTTGCGGCTATCTCCTTTCTTTCAGTTTTTGTGCTAACATTCCTATCTGTAAAACTAGCCTTTACCCTATAGGAAAACCTAAACGGCGGTATAGCAGCTAACTCTTTAAACCTAAATGAAACAACATGGCACAAATGATTTACTTCTGAGAATTAAGCATTGTGTGCAGAGATTTTTCAGTTATCTCCTTTACTTCAGTTTTGGTGCTAACATTGCTATCTGTAAAACTAGCATTTACACTATAGGAAAGCATAACCGGCGGTATAGCAGCTCACTCTTTAATCCTAAATGAAACAACATGGCACATATGATTTACTTCTGAGAACTAAGCATTGTGTGCAGAGGTTTTGCGGCTATCTCCTTTCTTTCAGTTTTTGTGCTAACATTCCTATCTGTAAAACTAGCATTTACACAGTAGGAAAGCCTAACGGGCAGTATAGCAGCTAACTCTTTAAACCGAAATGAAACAACATGGCACTTATGATTTACTTCTGAGAACTAAGCATTGCGTGCAGAGATTTTTCAGTTATCTCCTTTACTTCAGTTTTGGGGCTAACATTCCTATGTGTAAAACTAGCATTTACACTATAGGAAAGCATAACCGGCGGTATAGCAGCTAACTCTTTAAACCTAAATGAAACAACATGGCATATATGATGTACTTCTGAGAACTAAGCATTGTCTGCAGAGATTTTGCGGCTATCTCCTTTCTTTCAGTTTTTGTGCTAACATTCCTATCTGTAAAACTAGCCTTTACTCTATAGGAAATCGTAAACGGCGGTATAGCAGCTAACTCTTTAAACCTAAATGAAACAACATGGCACATATGATTTACTTCTGAGAATTAAGCATTGTGTGCAGAGATTTTTCAGTTATCTCCTTTACTACAGTTTTGGTGCTAACATTACTATCTGTAAAACTAGCTTTTACACAATAGGAAAGTCTAACCGGCGGTATAGCAGCTAACTCTTTAAACCTAAATGAAACAACATGGCACATATGATTTACTTCTGAGAACTAAGCATTGTGTGCAGAGATTTTTCTGTTATCTCCTTTACTTCAGGTTTGGGGCTAACATTCCTATGTGTAAAACTAGCCTTTACACTGTAGGAAAGCATAACCGGTGGTATAGCAGCTAACTCTTTAAACCTAAATGAAACAACATGGCACATATGATTTATTCTGAGAACTAAGCATTGTGTGCAGAGGTCTTGCGGCTATCTCCTTTCTTTCAGTTTTTGTGCTAACATTCCTATCTGTAAAACTAGCCTTTACTCTATAGGAAATCCTAAATGGCGGTATAGCAGCTAACTCTTTAAACCTAAATGAAACAACATGGCACATATGATTTACTTCTGAGAACTAAGCATTGTGTGCAGAGATTTTTCAGTTATCTCCTTTACTTCAGTTTTGGGGCTAACATTCCTATGTGTAAAACTAGCCTTTACACTATAGGAAAGCATAACCGGCGGTATAGCAGCTAACTCTTTAAACCTAAATGAAACAACATGGCACATATGATTTACTTCTGAGAACTAAGCATTGTGTGCAGAGGTTTTGCGGCTACCTCCTTTCTTTCAGTTTTTGTGCTAACATTCCTATCTGTAAAACTAGCATTTACACTATAGGAAAGGCTAACGGGCAGTATAGCAGCTAACTCTTTAAACCTAAATGAAACAACATAGCACATATGATTTACTTCTGAGAACTAAGCATTGTGTGCAGAGATTTTTCTGTTATCTCCTTTACTTCAGTTTTGGGGCTAACATTGCTATCTGTAAAACTAGCATTTACACTATAGGAAAGCATAACCGGCGGTATAGTAGCTCACTCTTTAATCCTAAATGAAACAACATGGCACATATGATTTACTTCTGAGAACTAAGCATTGTGTGCAGAGGTTTTGCGGCTATCTCCTTTCTTTCAGTTTTTGTGCTAACATTCCTATCTGTAAAACTAGCATTTACACAGTAGGAAAGCCTAACGGGCAGTATAGCAGCTAACTCTTTAAACCGAAATGAAACAACATGGCACTTATGATTTACTTCTGAGAACTTAGCATTGTGTGCAGAGATTTTGTGGCTATATCCTTTATTTCAGTTTTTGTGCTAACATTCCGATCTGTAAAACTAGCCTTTACTCTGTAGGAAATCCTTAACGGCGGTATAGCAGCTAACTCTTTAAACCTAAATGAAACAACATGGCACATATGATTTACTTCTGAGAATTAAGCATTATGTGCAGAGATTTTTCACTTATCTCCTTTACTTCAGTTTTGGTGCTAACATTCCTATCTGTAAAACTAGCATTTACACTATAGGAAAGCATAACCGGGAGTATAGCAGCTAACTCTTTAAACCTAAATGAAACAACATGGCACCTATCATTTACTTCTGAGAACTTAGCATTGTGTGCAGAGATTTTGCGGCTATCTCCTTTCTTTCAGTTTTTGTGCTAACATTCCTATCTGTAAAACTAGCTTTTACACAATAGGAAAGCCTAACCGGCGGTATAGCAGCTAACTCTTTAAACCTAAATGAAACAACATGGCACATATGATTTACTTCTGAGAATTAAGCATTATGTGCAGAGATTTTTCACTTATCTCCTTTACTTCAGTTTTGGTGCTAACATTCCTATCTGTAAAACTAGCATTTACACTATAGGAAAGCATAACCGGCAGTATAGCAGCTAACTCTTTAAACCTAAATGAAACAACATGGCACCTATCATTTACTTCTGAGAACTTAGCATTGTGTGCAGAGATTTTGGGGCTATCTCCTTTCTTTTAGTTTTTGTGCTAACATTCCTATCTGTAAAACTAGCTTTTACACAATAGGAAAGCCTAAACGGCGGTATAGCAGCTAACTCTTTAAACCTAAATGAAACAACATGGCAAATACGATTTACTTCTGAGAATTAAGCATTATGTGCAGAGATTTTTCACTTATCTCCTTTACTTCAGTTTTGGTGCTAACATTCCTATCTGTAAAACTAGCATTTACACTATAGGAAAGCATAACCGGCGGTATAGCAGCTAACTCTTTAAACCTAAATGAAACAACATGGCACCTATCATTTACTTCTGAGATCTTAGCATTGTGTGCAGAGATTTTGCGGCTATCTCCTTTCTTTCAGTTTTTGTGCTAACATTCCTATCTGTAAAACTAGCCTTTACTCTGTAGGAAATCCTAAACGGCGGTATAGCAGCTAACTCTTTAAACCTAAATGAAACAACATGGCACATATGATTTACTTCTGAGAATTAAGCATTATGTGCAGAGATTTTTCACTTATCTCCTTTACTTCAGTTTTGGTGCTAACATTCCTATCTGTAAAACTAGCATTTACACTATAGGAAAGCATAACCGGCAGTATAGCATCTAACTCTTTAAACCTAAATGAAACAACATGGCACCTATCATTTACTTCTGAGAACTTAGCATTGTGTGCAGAGATTTTGCGGCTATCTCCTTTCTTTCAGTTTTTGTGCTAACATTCTTATCTGTAAAACTAGCTTTTACACAATAGGAAAGCCTAAACGGCGGTATAGCAGCTACCTCTTTAAACCTAAATGAAACAACATGGCACATATGATTTACTTCTGAGAACTAAGCATTGTGTGCAGAGATTTTTCAGTTATCTCCTTTACTTCAGTTTTGGGGCTAACATTCCTATGTGTAAAACTAGCCTTTACACTATAGGAAAGCATAACTGGCGGTATAGCAGCTAACTCTTTAAACGTAAATGAAACAACATGGCACATATGATTTACTTCTGAGAACTAAGCATTGTGTGCAGAGGTTTTGCGGCTATCTCCTTTCTTTCAGTTTTTGTGCTAACATTCCTATCTGTAAAACTAGCATTTACACTATAGGAAAGGCTAACGGGCAGTATAGCAGCTAACTCTTTAAACCTAAATGAAACAACATGGCACATATGATTTACGTCTGAGAACTAAGCATTGTGTGCAGAGATTTTTCAGTTATCTCCTTTACTTCAGGTTTGGGGCTAACATTCCTATGTGTAAAACTAGCATTTACACTATAGGAAAGCATAACCGGCGGTATAGCAGCTAACTCTTTAAACCGAAATGAAACAACATGGCATATATGACGTACTTCTGAGAACTAAGCATTGTGTGCAGAGATTTTTCAGTTATCTCCTTTACTTCAGTTTTGGGGCTAACATTCCTGTGTGTAAAACTAGCCTTTACACTATAGGAAAGCATAACTGGCGGTATAGCAGCTAACTCTTTAAACCTAAATGAAACAACATGGCACATATGATTTACTTCTGAGAACTAAGCATTGTGTGCAGAGGTTTTGCGGCTATCTCCTTTCTTTCAGTTTTGTGCTAACATTCCTATCTGTAAAACTAGCATTTACACTATAGGAAAGGCTAACGGGCAGTATAGCAGCTAACTCTTTAAACCTAAATGAAACAACATGGCACATATGATTTACGTCTGAGAACTAAGCATTGTGTGCAGAGATTTTTCAGTTATCTCCTTTACTTCAGGTTTGGGGCTAACATTCCTATGTGTAAAACTAGCATTTACACTATAGGAAAGCATAACCGGCGGTATAGCAGCTAACTCTTTAAACCGAAATGAAACAACATGGCATATATGACGTACTTCTGAGAACTAAGCATTGTGTGCAGAGATTTTTCAGCTATCTCCTTTACTTCAGATTTTGTGCTAACATTCATATTTTTATACTCGCATTTACTATATAGGAAAGCATAACTGAGGGTATAGCAGCTAACTCTTTAAACCTAAAAGAAACAACATGGCACATATGGTTTACTTCTGAAAACTAAGCATTGTGTGCAGAGATTTTGCGGCTATCTCCTTTCTTTCAGTTCTTGTGCTAACATTCCTATCTGTAAAACTAGCATTTACACTACAGGAAGGCATAACCGGCGGTATAGCAGCTAACTCTTTAAACCTAAATGAAACAACATGGCATATATGATGTACTTCTGAGAACTAAGCATTGTGTGCAGAGATTTTGCGGCTATCTCCTTTCTTTCAGTTTTTGTGCTAACAATCCTATCTGTAAAACTAGCCTTTACACTATAGGAAATCCTAAACGGAGGTATAGCAGCTAAGTCTTTAAACCTAAATGAAACAACATGGCACATATCATTAACTTCTGAGAACTAAGCATTTTGCAGTGATTTTGCGGCTATCTCCTTTCTTTCAGTTTTTGTGCTAACATTCCTATCTGTAAAACTAGCCTTTACACTATAGGAAATCCTAAACGGCGGTATAGCAGCTAACTCTTTAAACCTAAATGAAACAACATGTCACATATGATGTACTTCTGAGAACTAAGCATTGTGTGCAGAGATTTTCCGGCTATCTACTTTCTTTCAGTTTTTGTGCTAACATTCCTATCTGTAAAACTAGCTTTTACACTATAGGAAAGCATAACTGGCGGTATAGCAGCTAACTCTTTAAACCTAAATGAAACATCATGGCTCATATGATTTACTTCTGAGAACTAAGCATTGTGTGCAGAGATTTTTCAGTTATCTCCTTTACTTCAGTTTTGGGGCTAACATTCCTATGTGTAAAACTAGCATTTACACTGTAGGAAAGCATAACCGGCGGTATAGCAGCTAACCCTTTAAACCTAAATGAAACAACATGTCACGTATGATTTACTTCTGAGAACTAAGCATTGCGTGCAGAGATTTTTCAGTTATCTCCTTTACTTCAGTTGGGGCTAACATTCCTATGTGTAAAACTAGCATTTACACTATAGGAAAGCATAACCGGAGGTATAGCAGCTAACTCTTTAAACCTAAATGAAACAACATGGCACATATGATTTACTTCTGAGAACTAAGCATTGTGTGCAGAGATTTTTCAGTTATCTCCTTTACTTCAGTTTTGGGGCAAACATTCCTATGTGTAAAACTGGCATTTATACTATAGGAAAGCATAACCGGCGGTATAGCAGCTAACCCTTTAAACCTAAATGAAACAACATGGCACATATGGTTTACTTCTGAGAATTAAGCATTGTGTGCAGAGATTTTGCGGCTATCTCCTTTCTTTCAGTTTTTGTGCTAACATTCCTATCTGTAAAACTAGCCTTTACACTATAGGATATCCTAAACGGCGGTATAGCAGCTAACTCTTTAAACCTAAATGAAACAACATGGCACATATGATTTACTTCTGAGAATTAAGCATTATGTGCAGAGATTTTTCACTTATCTCCTTTACTTCAGTTTTGGTGCTAACATTCCTATCTGTAAAACTAGCATTTACACTATAGGAAAGCATAACCGGCAGTATAGCATCTAACTCTTTAAACCTAAATGAAACAACATGGCACCTATCATTTACTTCTGAGAACTTAGCATTGTGTGCAGAGATTTTGCGGCTATCTCCTTTCTTTCAGTTTTTGTGCTAACATTCTTATCTGTAAAACTAGCTTTTACACAATAGGAAAGCCTAAACGGCGGTATAGCAGCTACCTCTTTAAACCTAAATGAACAACATGGCACATATGATTTACTTCTGAGAACTAAGCATTGTGTGCAGAGATTTTTCAGTTATCTCCTTTACTTCAGTTTTGGGGCTAACATTCCTATGTGTAAAACTAGCCTTTACACTATAGGAAAGCATAACTGGCGGTATAGCAGCTAACTCTTTAAACCTAAATGAAACAACATGGCACATATGATTTACTTCTGAGAACTAAGCATTGTGTGCAGAGGTTTTGCGGCTATCTCCTTTCTTTCAGTTTCTGTGCTAACATTCCTATCTGTAAAACTAGCCTTTACACTATAGGAAATCCTAAACGGCGGTATAGCAGCTAACTCTTTAAACCTAAATGAAACAACATGGCACATATGATGTACTTCTGAGAACTAAGCATTTTGTGCAGAGATTTTGCGGCTATCTCCTTTCTTTCAGTTTTTGTGCTAACATTCCTATCTGTAAAACTAGCATTTACACTATAGGAAAGCCTAACGGGAGTATAGCAGCTAACTCTTTAAACCTAAATGAAACAACATCGCACATATGATTTTGTTCTGAGAACTAAGCATTGTGTGCAGAGATTTTTCAGCTATCTCCTTTACTTCAGATTTCTTGCTAACATTCATATCTTTATACTAGCATTTACTATATACGAAAGCATAGCAGAGTTTATAGCAGCTAATTCTTGAAACCTGAATGTAACAACCTGGCACCTATCATTTACTTCTGAGAACTAAGCATTGTGTGCAGAGATTTTTCAGTTATCTCCTTTACTTCAGTTTTGGGGCTAACATCCCTATGTGTAAAACTAGCATTTACACTATAGGAAAGCATAACCGGCGGTATAGCAGCTAACTCTTTAAACCTAAATGAAACAAAATGGCACCTATCATTTACTTCTGAGAACTTAGCATTGTGTGCAGAGATTTTGCGGCTATCTCCTTTCTTTCAGTTTTTGTGCTAACATTCCTATCTGTAAAACTAGCCTTTACTCTGTAGGAAATCCTAAACGGCGGTATAGCAGCTAACTCTTTAAACCTAAATGAAACAACATGGCACATATGATTTACTTCTGAGAATTAAGCATTATGTGCAGAGATTTTTCACTTATCTAATTTACTTCAGTTTTGGTGCTAACATTCCTATCTGTAAAACTAGCATTTACACTATAGGAAAGCATAACCGGCAGTATAGCAGCTAACTCTTTAAACCTAAATGAAACAACATGGCACCTATCATTTACTTCTGAGAACTTAGCATTGTGTGCAGAGATTTTGGGGCTATTTCCTTTCTTTCAGTTTTTGTGCTAACATTCCTATCTGTAAAACTAGCCTTTTCACTATAGGAAATCCTAAACGGCGGTATAGCAGCTACCTCTTTAAACCTAAATGAAACAACATGGCACATATGATTTACTTCTGAGAACTAAGCATTGAGTGCAGAGATTTTTCAGTTATCTCCTTTACTTCAGTTTTGGTGCTAACATTCCTATCTGTAAAACTAGCATTTACACTATAGGAAAGCATAACCAGCGGTATAGCATCTAACTCTTTAAACCTAAATGAAACAATATGGCACATATGATTTACTTCTGAGAACTAAGCATTGTGTGCAGAGGTTTTGTGGCTATCTCCTTTCTTTCAGTTTTTGTGCTAACATTCCTATCTGTAAAACTAGCATTTACACAGTAGGAAAGCCTAACGGGCAGTATAGCAGCTAACTCTTTAAACCTAAATGAAACAACATGGCACTTATGATTTACTTCTGAGAACTTAGCATTGTGTGCAGAGATTTTGCGGCTATATCCTTTCTTTCAGTTTTTGTGCTAACATTCCTATCTGTAAAACTAGCCTTTACTCTGTAGGAAATCCTTAACGGCGGTATAGCAGCTAACTCTTTAAACCTAAATGAAACAACATGGCACATATTATTTACTTCTGAGAATTAAGCATTATGTGCAGAGATTTTTCACTTATCTCCTTTACTTCAGTTTTGGTGCTAACATTCCTATCTGTAAAACTAGCATTTACACTATAGGAAAGCATAACCGGCAGTATAGCATCTAACTCTTTAAACCTAAATGAAACAACATGGCACCTATCATTTACTTCTGAGAACTTAGCATTGTGTGCAGAGATTTTGCGGCTATCTCCTTTCTTTCAGTTTTTGTGCTAACATTCCTATATGTAAAACTAGCTTTTACACAATAGGAAAGCCTAAACGGCGGTATAGCAGCTAACTCTTTAAACCTAAATGAAACAACATGGCACATATGATTTACTTCTGAGAATTAAGCATTATGTGCAGAGATTTTTCACTTATCTCCTTTACTTCAGTTTTGGTGCTAACATTCCTATCTGTAAAACTAGCATTTACACAATAGGAAAGCATAACCGGCGGTATAGCAGCTAACTCTTTAAACCTAAATGAAACAACATGGCACCTATCATTTACTTCTGAGAACTTAGCATTGTGTGCAGAGATTTTGCGGCTATCTCCTTTCTTTTAGTTTTTGTGCTAACATTCCTATCTGTAAAACTAGCCTTTACTCTGTAGGAAATCCTAAACGGCGGTATAGCAGCTAACTCTTTAAACCTAAATGAAACAACATGGCACATATGATTTACTTCTGAGAATTAAGCATTATGTGCAGAGATTTTTCACTTATCTCCTTTACTTCAGTTTTGGTGCTAACATTCCTATCTGTAAAACTAGCATTTACACTATAGGAAAGCATAACCGGCAGTATAGCATCTAACTCTTTAAACCTAAATGAAACAACATGGCAACTATCATTTACTTCTGAGAACTTAGCATTGTGTGCAGAGATTTTGCGGCTATCTCCTTTCTTTCAGTTTTTGTGCTAACATTCTTATCTGTAAAACTAGCTTTTACACAATAGGAAAGCCTAAACGGCGGTATAGCAGCTACCTCTTTAAACCTAAATGAAACAACATGGCACATATGATTTACTTCTGAGAACTAAGCATTGTGTGCAGAGATTTTTCAGTTATCTCCTTTACTTCAGTTTTGGGGCTAACATTCCTATGTGTAAAACTAGCCTTTACACTATAGGAAAGCATAACTGGCGGTATAGCAGCTAACTCTTTAAACCTAAATGATACAACATGACACATATGATTTACTTCTGAGAACTAAGCATTGTGTGCAGAGGTTTTGCGGCTATCTCCTTTCTTTCAGTTTCTGTGCTAACATTCCTATCTGTAAAACTAGCCTTTACACTATAGGAAATCCTAAACGGCGGTATAGCAGCTAACTCTTTAAACCTAAATGAAACAACATGGCACATATGATGTACTTCTGAGAACTAAGCATTTTGTGCAGAGATTTTGCGGCTATCTCCTTTCTTTCAGTTTTTGTGCTAACATTCCTATCTGTAAAACTAGCATTTACACTATAGGAAAGCCTAACGGGAGTATAGCAGCTAACTCTTTAAACCTAAATGAAACAACATCGCACATATGATTTTGTTCTGAGAACTAAGCATTGTGTGCAGAGATTTTTCAGCTATCTCCTTTACTTCAGATTTCTGGCTAACATTCATATCTTTATACTAGCATTTACTATATACGAAAGCATAGCTGAGTGTATAGCAGCTAATTCTTGAAACCTGAATGTAACAACCTGGCACCTATCATTTACTTCTGAGAACTAAGCATTGTGTGCAGAGATTTTTCAGTTATCTCCTTTACTTCAGTTTTGGGGCTAACATTCCTATCTGTAAAACTAGCATTTACACTATAGGAAAGCATAACCGGCGGTATAGCATCTAACTCTTTAAACCTAAATGAAACAATATGGCACATATGATTTACTTCTGAGAACTAAGCATTGTGTGCAGAGGTTTTGTGGCTATCTCCTTTCTTTCAGTTTTTGTGCTAACATTTCTATCTGTAAAACTAGCATTTACAAAGTAGGAAAGCCTAACGGGCAGTATAGCAGCTAACTCTTTAAACCGAAATGAAACAACATGGCACGTATGATTTACTTCTGAGAACTTAGCATTGTGTGCAGAGATTTTGCGGCTATATCCTTTCTTTCAGTTTTTGTGCTAACATTCCGATCTGTAAAACTAGCCTTTACTCTGTAGGAAATCCTTAACGGCGGTATAGCAGCTAACTCTTTAAACCTAAATGAAACAACATGGCACATATGATTTACTTCTGAGAATTAAGCATTATGTGCAGAGATTTTTCACTTATCTCCTTTACTTCAGTTTTGGTGCTAACATTCCTATCTGTAAAACTAGCATTTACACTATAGGAAAGCATAACCGGGAGTATAGCAGCTAACTCTTTAAACCTAAATGAAACAACATGGCACCTATCATTTACTTCTGAGAACTTAGCATTGTGTGCAGAGATTTTGCGGCTATCTCCTTTCTTTCAGTTTTTGTGCTAACATTCCTATCTGTAAAACTAGCTTTTACACAATAGGAAAGCCTAACCGGCGGTATAGCAGCTAACTCTTTAAACCTAAATGAAACAACATGGCACATATGATTTACTTCTGAGAATTAAGCATTATGTGCAGAGATTTTTCACTTATCTCCTTTACTTCAGTTTTGGTGCTAACATTCCTATCTGTAAAACTAGCATTTACACTATAGGAAAGCATAACCGGCGGTATAGCAGCTAACTCTTTAAACCTAAATGAAACAACGTGGCACCTATCATTTACTTCTGAGAACTTAGCATTGTGTGCAGAGATTTTGCGGCTATCTCCTTTCTTTCAGTTTTTGTGCTAACATTCCTATCTGTAAAACTAGCCTTTACTCTGTAGGAAATCCTAAACGGCGGTATAGCAGCTACCTCTTTAAACCTAAATGAAACAACATGGCACATATGATTTACTTCTGAGAACTAAGCATTGTGTGCAGAGATTTTTCAGTTATCTCCTTTACTTCAGGTTTTGGGCTAACATTCCTATGTGTAAAACTAACATTTACACTATAGGAAAGCATAACCGGCGGTATAGCAGCTAACTCTTTAAACCTAAATGAAACAACATGGCACATATGATTTACTTCTGAGAATTAAGCATTATGTGCAGAGATTTTTAACTTATCTAATTTACTTCAGTTTTGGTGATAACATTCCTATCTGTAAAACTAGCATTTACACTATAGGAAAGCATAACCGGCAGTATAGCAGCTAACTCTTTAAACCTAAATGAAACAACATGGCACCTATCATTTACTTCTGAGAACTTAGCATTGTGTGCAGAGATTTTGGGGCTATCTCCTTTCTTTCAGTTTTTGTGCTAACATTCCTATCTGTAAAACTAGCCTTTTCACTATAGGAAATCCTAAACGGCGGTATAGCAGCTAACTCTTTAAACCTAAATGAAACAACATGGCACATATGATTTACTTCTGAGAATTAAGCATTGAGTGCAGAGATTTTTCAGTTATCTCCTTTACTTCAGTTTTGGTGCTAACATTCCTATCTGTAAAACTAGCATTTACACTATAGGAAAGCATAACCGGCGGTATAGCATCTAACTCTTTAAACCTAAATGAAACAATATGGCACATATGATTTACTTCTGAGAACTAAGCATTGTGTGCAGAGGTTTTGTGGCTATCTCCTTTCTTTCAGTTTTTGTGCTAACATTCCTATCTGTAAAACTAGCATTTACACAGTAGGAAAGCCTAACGGGCAGTATAGCAGCTAACTCTTTAAACCGAAATGAAACGACATGGCACTTATGATTTACTTCTGAGAACTTAGCTTTGTGTGCAGAGATTTTGCGGCTATATCCTTTCTTTCAGTTTTTGTGCTAACATTCCTATCTGTAAAACTAGCCTTTACTTTGTAGGAAAACCTTAACGGCGGTATAGCAGCTAACTCTTTAAACCTAAATGAAACAACATGGCACATATGATTTACTTCTGAGAATTAAGCATTATGTGCAGAGATTTTTCACTTATCTCCTTTACTTCAGTTTTGGTGCTAACATTCCTATCTGTAAAACTAGCATTTACACTATAGGAAAGCATAACCGGCAGTATAGCAGCTAACTCTTTAAACCTAAATGAAACAACATGGCACCTATCATTTACTTCTGAGAACTTAGCATTGTGTGCAGAGATTTTGCGGCTATCTCCTTTCTTTTAGTTTTTGTGCTAACATTCCTATCTGTAAAACTAGCTTTTACACAATAGGAAAGCCTAAACGGCGGTATAGCAGCTAACTCTTTAAACCTAAATGAAACAACATGGCAAATACGATTTACTTCTGAGAATTAAGCATTATGTGCAGAGATTTTTCACTTATCTCCTTTACTTCAGTTTTGGTGCTAACATTCCTATCTGTAAAACTAGCATTTACACTATAGGAAAGCATAACCGGCGGTATAGCAGCTAACTCTTTAAACCTAAATGAAACAACATGGCACCTATCATTTACTTCTGAGATCTTAGCATTGTGTGCAGAGATTTTGCGGCTATCTCCTTTCTTTCAGTTTTTGTGCTAACATTCCTATCTGTAAAACTAGCCTTTACTCTGTAGGAAATCCTAAACGGCGGTATAGCAGCTAACTCTTTAAACCTAAATGAAACAACATGGCACATATGATTTACTTCTGAGAATTAAGCATTATGTGCAGAGATTTTTCACTTATCTCCTTTACTTCAGTTTTGGTGCTAACATTGCTATCTGTAAAACTAGCATTTACACTATAGGAAAGCATAACCGGCAGTATAGCATCTAACTCTTTAAACCTAAATGAAACAACATGGCACCTATCATTTACTTCTGAGAACTTAGCATTGTGTGCAGAGATTTTGCGGCTATCTCCTTTCTTTCAGTTTTTGTGCTAACATTCTTATCTGTAAAACTAGCTTTTACACAATAGGAAAGCCTAAACGGCGGTATAGCAGCTACCTCTTTAAACCTAAATGAAACAACATGGCACATATGATTTACTTCTGAGAACTAAGCATTGTGTGCAGAGATTTTTCAGTTATCTCCTTTACTTCGGTTTTGGGGCTAACATTCCTATGTGTAAAACTAGCCTTTACACTATAGGAAAGCATAACTGGCGGTATAGCAGCTAACTCTTTAAACGTAAATGAAACAACATGGCACATATGATTTACTTCTGAGAACTAAGCATTGTGTGCAGAGGTTTTGCGGCTATCTCCTTTCTTTCAGTTTTTGTGCTAACATTCCTATCTGTAAAACTAGCATTTACACTATAGGAAAGGCTAACGGGCAGTATAGCAGCTAACTCTTTAAACCTAAATGAAACAACATGGCACATATTATTTACGTCTGAGAACTAAGCATTGTGTGCAGAGATTTTTCAGTTATCTCCTTTACTTCAGGTTTGGGGCTAACATTCCTATGTGTAAAACTAGCATTTACACTATAGGAAAGCATAACCGGCGGTATAGCAGCTAACTCTTTAAACCGAAATGAAACAACATGGCATATATGACGTACTTCTGAGAACTAAGCATTGTGTGCAGAGATTTTTCAGTTATCTCCTTTACTTCAGTTTTGGGGCTAACATTCCTGTGTGTAAAACTAGCCTTTACACTATAGGAAAGCATAACTGGCGGTATAGCAGCTAACTCTTTAAACCTAAATGAAACAACATGGCACATATGATTTACTTCTGAGAACTAAGCATTGTGTGCAGAGGTTTTGCGGCTATCTCCTTTCTTTCAGTTTTGTGCTAACATTCCTATCTGTAAAACTAGCATTTACACTATAGGAAAGGCTAACGGGCAGTATAGCAGCTAACTCTTTAAACCTAAATGAAACAACATGGCACATATGATTTACGTCTGAGAACTAAGCATTGTGTGCAGAGATTTTTCAGTTATCTCCTTTACTTCAGGTTTGGGGCTAACATTCCTATGTGTAAAACTAGCATTTACACTATAGGAAAGCATAACCGGCGGTATAGCAGCTAACTCTTTAAACGGAAATGAAACAACATGGCATATATGACGTACTTCTGAGAACTAAGCATTGTGTGCAGAGATTTTTCAGCTATCTCCTTTACTTCAGATTTTGTGCTAACATTCATATTTTTATACTCGCATTTACTATATAGGAAAGCATAACTGAGGGTATAGCAGCTAACTCTTTAAACCTAAAAGAAACAACATGGCACATATGGTTTACTTCTGAAAACTAAGCATTGTGTGCAGAGATTTTGCGGCTATCTCCTTTCTTTCAGTTCTTGTGCTAACATTCCTATCTGTAAAACTAGCATTTACACTACAGGAAGGCATAACCGGCGGTATAGCAGCTAACTCTTTAAACCTAAATGAAACAACATGGCATATATGATGTACTTCTGAGAACTAAGCATTGTGTGCAGAGATTTTGCGGCTATCTCCTTTCTTTCAGTTTTTGTGCTAACAATCCTATCTGTAAAACTAGCCTTTACACTATAGGAAATCCTAAACGGAGGTATAGCAGCTAAGTCTTTAAACCTAAATGAAACAACATGGCACATATCATTTACTTCTGAGAACTAAGCATTTTGCAGTGATTTTGCGGCTATCTCCTTTCTTTCAGTTTTTGTGCTAACATTCCTATCTGTAAAACTAGCCTTTACACTATAGGAAATCCTAAACGGCGGTATAGCAGCTAACTCTTTAAACCTAAATGAAACAACATGTCACATATGATGTACTTCTGAGAACTAAGCATTGTGTGCAGAGATTTTCCGGCTATCTACTTTCTTTCAGTTTTTGTGCTAACATTCCTATCTGTAAAACTAGCTTTTACACTATAGGAAAGCATAACCGGCGGTATAGCAGCTAACTCTTTAAACCTAAATGAAACATCATGGCTCATATGATTTACTTCTGAGAACTAAGCATTGTGTGCAGAGATTTTTCAGTTATCTCCTTTACTTCAGTTTTGGGGCTAACATTCCTATGTGTAAAACTAGCATTTACACTGTAGGAAAGCATAACCGGCGGTATAGCAGCTAACCCTTTAAACCTAAATGAAACAACATGTCACGTATGATTTACTTCTGAGAACTAAGCATTGCGTGCAGAGATTTTTCAGTTATCTCCTTTACTTCAGTTGGGGCTAACATTCCTATGTGTAAAACTAGCATTTACACTATAGGAAAGCATAACCGGAGGTATAGCAGCTAACTCTTTAAACCTAAATGAAACAACATGGCACATATGATTTACTTCTGAGAACTAAGCATTGTGTGCAGAGATTTTTCAGTTATCTCCTTTACTTCAGTTTTGGGGCAAACATTCCTATGTGTAAAACTGGCATTTATACTATAGGAAAGCATAACCGGCGGTATAGCAGCTAACCCTTTAAACCTAAATGAAACAACATGGCACATATGGTTTACTTCTGAGAATTAAGCATTGTGTGCAGAGATTTTGCGGCTATCTCCTTTCTTTCAGTTTTTGTGCTAACATTCCTATCTGTAAAACTATCCTTTACACTATAGGAAATCCTAAACGGCGGTATAGCAGCTAACTCTTTAAACCTAAATGAAACAACATGGCACATATGATTTACTTCTGAGAATTAAGCATTATGTGCAGAGATTTTTCACTTATCTCCTTTACTTCAGTTTTGGTGCTAACATTCCTATCTGTAAAACTAGCATTTACACTATAGGAAAGCATAACCGGCAGTATAGCATCTAACTCTTTAAACCTAAATGAAACAACATGGCACCTATCATTTACTTCTGAGAACTTAGCATTGTGTGCAGAGATTTTGCGGCTATCTCCTTTCTTTCAGTTTTTGTGCTAACATTCTTATCTGTAAAACTAGCTTTTACACAATAGGAAAGCCTAAACGGCGGTATAACAGCTACCTCTTTAAACCTAAATGAACAACATGGCACATATGATTTACTTCTGAGAACTAAGCATTGTGTGCAGAGATTTTTCAGTTATCTCCTTTTCTTCAGTTTTGGGGCTAACATTCCTATGTGTAAAACTAGCCTTTACACTATAGGAAAGCATAACTGGCGGTATAGCAGCTAACTCTTTAAACCTAAATGAAACAACATGGCACATATGATTTACTTCTGAGAACTAAGCATTGTGTGCAGAGGTTTTGCGGCTATCTCCTTTCTTTCAGTTTCTGTGCTAACATTCCTATCTGTAAAACTAGCCTTTACACTATAGGAAATCCTAAACGGCGGTATAGCAGCTAACTCTTTAAACCTAAATGAAACAACATGGCACATATGATGTACTTCTGAGAACTAAGCATTTTGTGCAGAGATTTTGCGGCTATCTCCTTTCTTTCAGTTTTTGTGCTAACATTCCTATCTGTAAAACTAGCATTTACACTATAGGAAAGCCTAACGGGAGTATAGCAGCTAACTCTTTAAACCTAAATGAAACAACATCGCACATATGATTTTGTTCTGAGAACTAAGCATTGTGTGCAGAGATTTTTCAGCTATCTCCTTTACTTCAGATTTCTTGCTAACATTCATATCTTTATACTAGCATTTACTATATACGAAAGCATAGCTGAGTGTATAGCAGCTAATTCTTGAAACCTGAATGTAACAACCTGGCACCTATCATTTACTTCTGAGAACTAAGCATTGTGTGCAGAGATTTTTCAGTTATCTCCTTTACTTCAGTTTTGGGGCTAACATCCCTATGTGTAAAACTAGCATTTACACTATAGGAAAGCATAACCGGCGGTATAGCAGCTAACTCTTTAAACCTAAATGAAACAACATGGCACATATGATTTACTTCTGAGAACTTAGCATTGTGTGCAGAGATTTTGCGGCTATATCCTTTCTTTCAGTTTTTGTGCTAACATTCCTATTTGAAAAACTAGCCTTTACTCTGTAGGAAATCCTTAACGGCGGTATAGCAGCTAACTCTTTAAACCTAAATGAAACAACATGGCACATATGATTTACTTCTGAGAATTAAGCATTATGTGCAGAGATTTTTCACTTATCTCCTTTACTTCAGTTTTGGTGCTAACATTCCTATCTGTAAAACTAGCATTTACACTATAGGAAAGCATAACCGGCAGTATAGCAGCTAACTCTTTAAACCTAAATGAAACAACATGGCACCTATCATTTACTTCTGAGAACTTAGCATTGTGTGCAGAGATTTTGCGGCTATCTCCTTTCTTTCAGTTTTTGTGCTAACATTCCTATCTGTAAAACTAGCTTTTACACAATAGGAAAGCCTAAACGGCGGTATAGCAGCTAACTCTTTAAACCTAAATGAAACAACATGGCACATATGATTTACTTCTGAGAATTAAGCATTATGTGCAGAGATTTTTCACTTATCTCCTTTACTTCAGTTTTGGTGCTAACATTCCTATCTGTAAAACTAGCATTTACACTATAGGAAAGCATAACCGGCGGTATAGCAGCTAACTCTTTAAACCTAAATGAAACAACATGGCACCTATCATTTACTTCTCAGAACTTAGCATTGTGTGCAGAGATTTTGCGGCTATCTCCTTTCTTTCAGTTTTTGTGCTAACATTCATATCTGTAAAACTAGCCTTTACTCTGTAGGAAATCCTAAACGGCGGTATAGCAGCTACCTCTTTAAACCTAAATGAAACAACATGGCACATATGATTTACTTCTGAGAACTAAGCATTGTGTGCAGAGATTTTTCAGTTATCTCCTTTACTTCAGGTTTGGGGCTAACATTCCTATGTGTAAAACTAACATTTACACTATAGGAAAGCATAACCGGCGGTATAGCAGCTAACTCTTTAAACCGAAATGAAACAACATGGCATATATGACGTACTTCTGAGAACTAAGCATTGTGTGCAGAGATTTTGCAGCTATCTCCTTTCTTTCAGTTTTTGTGCTAACATTCCTATCTGTAAAACTAGCCTTTACTCTATAGGAAATCCTAAACGGCGGTAAAGCAGCTAACTCTTTAAACCTAAATAAAACAACATGGCACATATGATTTACTTCTGAGAATTAAGCATTGTGTGCAGAGATTTTTCAGTTATCTCCTTTTCTTCAGTTTTGGTGCTAACATTACTATCTGTAAAACTAGCTTTTACACAATAGGAAAGCCTAACCGGCGGTATAGCAGCTAACTCTTTAAACCTAAATGAAACAACATGGCACATATGATTTACTTCTGAGAACTAAGCATTGTGTGCAGAGATTTTTCAGCTATCTCCTTTACTTCAGATTTTGTGCTAACATTCATATTTTTATACTCGCATTTACTATATAGGAAAGCATAACTGAGGGTATAGCAGCTAACTCTTTAAACCTAAAAGAAACAACATGGCACATATGGTTTACTTCTGAAAACTAAGCATTGTGTGCAGAGATTTTGCGGCTATCTCCTTTCTTTCAGTTCTTGTGCTAACATTCCTATCTGTAAAACTAGCATTTACACTATAGGAAATCCTAAACGGCGGTATAGCAGCTAACTCTTTAAACCTAAATGAAACAACATGTCACATATGATGTACTTCTGAGAACTAAGCATTGTGTGCAGAGATTTTCCGGCTATCTACTTTCTTTCAGTTTTTGTGCTAACATTCCTATCGGTAAAACTAGCTTTTATACTATAGGAAAGCATAACCGGCGGTATAGGAGCTAACTCTTTAAATCTAAATGAAACATCATGGCTCATATGATTTACTTCTGAGAACTAAGCATTGTGTGCAGAGATTTTTCAGTTATCTCCTTTACTTCAGTTTTGGGGCTAACATTCCTATGTGAAAAACTAGCATTTACACTGTAGGAAAGCATAACCGGTGGTATAGCAGCTAACCCTTTAAACCTAAATGAAACAACATGGCACGTATGATTTACTTCTGAGAACTAAGCATTGCGTGCAGAGATTTTTCAGTTATCTCCTTTACTTGAGTTGGGGCTAACATTCCTATGTGTAAAACTAGCATTTACACTATAGGAAAGCATAACCGGCGGTATAGCATCTAACTCTTTAAACCTAAATGAAACAATATGGCACATATGATTTACTTCTGAGAACTAAGCATTGTGTGCAGAGGTTTTGTGGCTATCTCCTTTCTTTCAGTTTTTGTGCTAACATTCCTATCTGTAAAACTAGCATTTACACAGTAGGAAAGCCTAACGGGCAGTATAGCAGCTAACTCTTTAAACCGAAATGAAACAAAATGGCACTTATGATTTACTTCTGAGAACTTAGCATTGTGTGCAGAGATTTTGCGGCTATATCCTTTCTTTCAGTTTTTGTGCTAACATTCCTATCTGTAAAACTAGCCTTTACTCTGTAGGAAATCCTTAACGGCGGTATAGCAGCTAACTCTTTAAACCTAAATGAAACAACATGGCACATATGATTTACTTCTGAGAATTAAGCATTATGTGCAGAGATTTTTCACTTATCTCCTTTACTTCAGTTTTGGTGCTAACATTCCTATCTGTAAAACTAGCATTTACACTATAGGAAAGCATAACCGGCAGTATAGCAGCTAACTCTTTAAACCTAAATGAAACAACATGGCACCTATCATTTACTTCTGAGAACTTAGCATTGTGTGCAGAGATTTTGCGGCTATCTCCTTTCTTTCAGTTTTTGTGCTAACATTCCTATCTGTAAAACTAGCTTTTACACAATAGGAAAGCCTAAACGGCGGTATAGCAGCTAACTCTTTAAACCTAAATGAAACAACATGGCACATACGATTTACTTCTGAGAATTAAGCATTATGTGCAGAGATTTTTCACTTATCTCCTTTACTTCAGTTTTGGTGCTAACATTCCTATCTGTAAAACTAGCATTTACACTATAGGAAAGCATAACCGGCGGTATAGCAGCTAACTCTTTAAACCTAAATGAAACAACATGGCACCTATCATTTACTTCTGAGAACTTAGCATTGTGTACAGAGATTTTGCGGCTATCTCCTTTCTTTCAGTTTTTGTGCTAACATTCCTATCTGTAAAACTAGCCTTTACTCTGTAGGAAATCCTAAACGGCGGTATAGCAGCTACCTCTTTAAACCTAAATGAAACAACATGGCACATATGATTTACTTCTGAGAACTAAGCATTGTGTGCAGAGATTTTTCAGTTATCTCCTTTACTTCAGTTTTGGGGCTAACATTCCTATGTGTAAAACTAGCCTTTACACTATAGGAAAGCATAACTGGCGGTATAGCAGCTAACTCTTTAAACCTAAATGAAACAACATGGCACATATGATTTACTTCTGAGAACTAAGCATTGTGTGCACAGGTTTTGCGGCTATCTCCTTTCTTTCAGTTTTGTGCTAACATTCCTATCTGTAAAACTAGCATTTACTCTATAGGAAAGGCTAACGGGCAGTATAGCAGCTAACTCTTTAAACCTAAATGAAACAACATGGCACATATGATTTACGTCTGAGAACTAAGCATTGTGTGCAGAGATTTTTCAGTTATCTCCTTTACTTCAGGTTTGGGGCTAACATTCCTATGTGTAAAACTAGCATTTACACTATAGGAAAGCATAACCGGCGGTATAGCAGCTAACTCTTTAAACCGAAATGAAACAACATGGCATATATGACGTACTTCTGAGAAGTAAGCATTGTGTGCAGAGATTTTGCGGCTGTCTCCTTTCTTTCAGTTTTTGTGCTAACATTCCTATCTGTAAAACTTGCCTTTACTCTATAGGAAATCCTAAACGGCGGTAAAGCAGCTAACTCTTTAAACCTAAATAAAACAACATGGCACATATGATTTACTTCTGAGAATTAAGCATTGTGTGCAGAGATTTTTCAGTTATCTCCTTTACTTCAGTTTTGGGGCTAACATTCCTATGTGTAAAACTAGCATTTACACTGTAGGAAAGCATAACCGGCGGTATAGCAGCTAACCCTTTAAACCTAAATGAAACAACATGTCACGTATGATTTACTTCTGAGAACTAAGCATTGCGTGCAGAGATTTTTCAGTTATCTCCTTTACTTCAGTTGGGGCTAACATTCCTATGTGTAAAACTAGCATTTACACTATAGGAAAGCATAACCGGAGGTATAGCAGCTAACTCTTTAAACCTAAATGAAACAACATGGCACATATGATTTACTTCTGAGAACTAAGCATTGTGTGCAGAGATTTTTCAGTTATCTCCTTTACTTCAGTTTTGGGGCAAACATTCCTATGTGTAAAACTGGCATTTATACTATAGGAAAGCATAACCGGCGGTATAGCAGCTAACCCTTTAAACCTAAATGAAACAACATGGCACATATGGTTTACTTCTGAGAATTAAGCATTGTGTGCAGAGATTTTGCGGCTATCTCCTTTCTTTCAGTTTTTGTGCTAACATTCCTATCTGTAAAACTAGCCTTTACACTATAGGAAATCCTAAACGGCGGTATAGCAGCTAACTCTTTAAACCTAAATGAAACAACATGGCACATATGATTTACTTCTGAGAATTAAGCATTATGTGCAGAGATTTTTCACTTATCTCCTTTACTTCAGTTTTGGTGCTAACATTCCTATCTGTAAAACTAGCATTTACACTATAGGAAAGCATAACCGGCAGTATAGCATCTAACTCTTTAAACCTAAATGAAACAACATGGCACCTATCATTTACTTCTGAGAACTTAGCATTGTGTGCAGAGATTTTGCGGCTATCTCCTTTCTTTCAGTTTTTGTGCTAACATTCTTATCTGTAAAACTAGCTTTTACACAATAGGAAAGCCTAAACGGCGGTATAGCAGCTACCTCTTTAAACCTAAATGAAACAACATGGCACATATGATTTACTTCTGAGAACTAAGCATTGTGTGCAGAGATTTTTCAGTTATCTCCTTTACTTCAGGTTTGGGGCTAACATTCCTATGTGTAAAACTAACATTTACACTATAGGAAAGCATAACCGGCGGTATAGCAGCTAACTCTTTAAACCGAAATGAAACAACATGGCATATATGACGTACTTCTGAGAACTAAGCATTGTGTGCAGAGATTTTGCAGCTATCTCCTTTCTTTCAGTTTTTGTGCTAACATTCCTATCTGTAAAACTAGCCTTTACTCTATAGGAAATCCTAAACGGCGGTAAAGCAGCTAACTCTTTAAACCTAAATAAAACAACATGGCACATATGATTTACTTCTGAGAATTAAGCATTGTGTGCAGAGATTTTTCAGTTATCTCCTTTTCTTCAGTTTTGGTGCTAACATTACTATCTGTAAAACTAGCTTTTACACAATAGGAAAGCCTAACCGGCGGTATAGCAGCTAACTCTTTAAACCTAAATGAAACAACATGGCACATATGATTTACTTCTGAGAACTAAGCATTGTGTGCAGAGATTTTTCAGGTATCTCCTTTACTTCAGATTTTGTGCTAACATTCATATTTTTATACTCGCATTTACTATATAGGAAAGCATAACTGAGGGTATAGCAGCTAACTCTTTAAACCTAAAAGAAACAACATGGCACATATGGTTTACTTCTGAAAACTAAGCATTGTGTGCAGAGATTTTGCGGCTATCTCCTTTCTTTCAGTTCTTGTGCTAACATTCCTATCTGTAAAACTAGCATTTACACTATAGGAAATCCTAAACGGCGGTATAGCAGCTAACTCTTTAAACCTAAATGAAACAACATGTCACATATGATGTACTTCTGAGAACTAAGCATTGTGTGCAGAGATTTTCCGGCTATCTACTTTCTTTCAGTTTTTGTGCTAACATTCCTATCGGTAAAACTAGCTTTTATACTATAGGAAAGCATAACCGGCGGTATAGGAGCTAACTCTTTAAATCTAAATGAAACATCATGGCTCATATGATTTACTTCTGAGAACTAAGCATTGTGTGCAGAGATTTTTCAGTTATCTCCTTTACTTCAGTTTTGGGGCTAACATTCCTATGTGAAAAACTAGCATTTACACTGTAGGAAAGCATAACCGGTGGTATAGCAGCTAACCCTTTAAACCTAAATGAAACAACATGGCACGTATGATTTACTTCTGAGAACTAAGCATTGCGTGCAGAGATTTTTCAGTTATCTCCTTTACTTCAGTTGGGGCTAACATTCCTATGTGTAAAACTAGCATTTACACTATAGGAAAGCATAACCGGCGGTATAGCATCTAACTCTTTAAACCTAAATGAAACAATATGGCACATATGATTTACTTCTGAGAACTAAGCATTGTGTGCAGAGGTTTTGTGGCTATCTCCTTTCTTTCAGTTTTTGTGCTAACATTCCTATCTGTAAAACTAGCATTTACACAGTAGGAAAGCCTAACGGGCAGTATAGCAGCTAACTCTTTAAACCGAAATGAAACAACATGGCACTTATGATTTACTTCTGAGAACTTAGCATTGTGTGCAGAGATTTTGCGGCTATATCCTTTCTTTCAGTTTTTGTGCTAACATTCCTATCTGTAAAACTAGCCTTTACTCTGTAGGAAATCCTTAACGGCGGTATAGCAGCTAACTCTTTAAACCTAAATGAAACAACATGGCACATATGATTTACTTCTGAGAATTAAGCATTATGTGCAGAGATTTTTCACTTATCTCCTTTACTTCAGTTTTGGTGCTAACATTCCTATCTGTAAAACTAGCATTTACACTATAGGAAAGCATAACCGGCAGTATAGCAGCTAACTCTTTAAACCTAAATGAAACAACATGGCACCTATCATTTACTTCTGAGAACTTAGCATTGTGTGCAGAGATTTTGCTGCTATCTCCTTTCTTTCAGTTTTTGTGCTAACATTCCTATCTGTAAAACTAGCTTTTACACAATAGGAAAGCCTAAACGGCGGTATAGCAGCTAACTCTTTAAACCTAAATGAAACAACATGGCACATACGATTTACTTCTGAGAATTAAGCATTATGTGCAGAGATTTTTCACTTATCTCCTTTACTTCAGTTTTGGTGCTAACATTCCTATCTGTAAAACTAGCATTTACACTATAGGAAAGCATAACCGGCGGTATAGCAGCTAACTCTTTAAACCTAAATGAAACAACATGGCACCTATCATTTACTTCTGAGAACTTAGCATTGTGTGCAGAGATTTTGCGGCTATCTCCTTTCTTTCAGTTTTTGTGCTAACATTCCTATCTGTAAAACTAGCCTTTACTCTGTAGGAAATCCTAAACGGCGGTATAGCAGCTACCTCTTTAAACCTAAATGAAACAACATGGCACATATGATTTACTTCTGAGAACTAAGCATTGTGTGCAGAGATTTTTCAGTTATCTCCTTTACTTCAGTTTTGGGGCTAACATTCCTATGTGTAAAACTAGCCTTTACACTATAGGAAAGCATAACTGGCGGTATAGCAGCTAACTCTTTAAACCTAAATGAAACAACATGGCACATATGATTTACTTCTGAGAACTAAGCATTGTGTGCACAGGTTTTGCGGCTATCTCCTTTCTTTCAGTTTTGTGCTAACATTCCTATCTGTAAAACTAGCATTTACTCTATAGGAAAGGCTAACGGGCAGTATAGCAGCTAACTCTTTAAACCTAAATGAAACAACATGGCACATATGATTTACGTCTGAGAACTAAGCATTGTGTGCAGAGATTTTTCAGTTATCTCCTTTACTTCAGGTTTGGGGCTAACATTCCTATGTGTAAAACTAGCATTTACACTATAGGAAAGCATAACCGGCGGTATAGCAGCTAACTCTTTAAACCGAAATGAAACAACATGGCATATATGACGTACTTCTGAGAAGTAAGCATTGTGTGCAGAGATTTTGCGGCTGTCTCCTTTCTTTCAGTTTTTGTGCTAACATTCCTATCTGTAAAACTTGCCTTTACTCTATAGGAAATCCTAAACGGCGGTAAAGCAGCTAACTCTTTAAACCTAAATAAAACAACATGGCACATATGATTTACTTCTGAGAATTAAGCATTGTGTGCAGAGATTTTTCAGTTATCTCCTTTACTTCAGTTTTGGTGCTAACATTACTATCTGTAAAACTAGCTTTTTCACATAGGAAAGCCTAACCGGCGGTATAGCAGCTAACTCTTTAAATCTAAATGAAACAACATGGCACATATGATTTACTTCTGAGAACTAAGCATTGTGTGCAGAGATTTTTCAGCTATCTCCTTTACTTCAGATTTTGTGCTAACATTCATATTTTATACTCGCATTTACTATATAGGAAAGCATAACTGAGGGTATAGCAGCTAACTCTTTAAACCTAAAAGAAACAACATGGCACATATGGTTTACTTCTGAAAACTAAGCATTGTGTGCAGAGATTTTGCGGCTATCTCCTTTCTTTCAGTTCTTGTGCTAACATTCCTATCTGTTAAACTAGCATTTACACTATAGGAAAGCATAACCGGCGGTATAGCAGCTAACTCTTTAAACCTAAATGAAACAACATGGCATATATGATGTACTTCTGAGAACTAAGCATTGTGTGCAGAGATTTTGCGGCTATCTCCTTTCTTTCAGTTTTTGTGCTAACAATCCTATCTGTAAAACTAGCCTTTACACTATAGGAAATCCTAAACGGAGGTATAGCAGCTAAGTCTTTAAACCTAAATGAAACAACATGGCACATATCATTTACTTCTGAGAACTAAGCATTTTGCAGTGATTTTGCGGCTATCTCCTTTCTTTCAGTTTTTGTGCTAACATTCCTATCTGTAAAACTAGCCTTTACACTATAGGAAATCCTAAACGGCGGTATAGCAGCTAACTCTTTAAACCTAAATGAAACAACATGTCACATATGATGTACTTCTGAGAACTAAGCATTGTGTGCAGAGATTTTCCGGCTATCTACTTTCTTTCAGTTTTTGTGCTAACATTCCTATCTGTAAAACTAGCTTTTACACTATAGGAATGCATAACCGGCGGTATAGCAGCTAACTCTTTAAACCTAAATGAAACATCATGGCTCATATGATTTACTTCTGAGAACTAAGCATTGTGTGCAGAGATTTTTCAGTTATCTCCTTTACTTCAGTTTTGGGGCTAACATTCCTATGTGTAAAACTAGCATTTACACTGTAGGAAAGCATAACCGGCGGTATAGCAGCTAACCCTTTAAACCTAAATGAAACAACATGGCACGTATGATTTACTTCTGAGAACTAAGCATTGCGTGCAGAGATTTTTCAGTTATCTCCTTTACTTCAGTTGGGGCTAACATTCCTATGTGTAAAACTAGCATTTACACTATAGGAAAGCATAACCGGCGGTATAGCAGCTAACTCTTTAAACCTAAATGAAACAACATGGCACATATGATTTACTTCTGAGAACTAAGCATTGTGTGCAGAGATTTTTCAGTTATCTCCTTTACTTCAGTTTTGGGGCAAACATTCCTATGTGTAAAACTGGCATTTATACTATAGGAAAGCATAACCGGCAGTATAGCAGCTAACCCTTTAAACCTAAATGAAACAACATGGCACATATGGTTTACTTCTGAGAATTAAGCATTGTGTGCAGAGATTTTTCAGCTATCTCCTTTACTTCAGATTTTGTGCTAACATTCATATTTTTATTCTCGCATTTACTATATAGGAAAGCATAACTGAGGGTATAGCAGCTAACTCTTTAAACCTAAATGAAACAACATGGCACATATGATGTACTTCTGAGAACTAAGCATTTTGTGCAGAGATTTTGCGGCTATCTCCTTTCTTTCAGTTTTTGTGCTAACATTCCTATCTGTAAAACTAGCATTTACACTATAGGAAAGCCTAACGGGAGTATAGCAGCTAACTCTTTAAACCTAAATGAAACAACATCGCACATATGATTTTGTTCTGAGAACTAAGCATTGTGTGCAGAGATTTTTCAGCTATCTCCTTTACTTCAGATTTCTTGCTAACATTCATATCTTTATACTAGCATTTACTATATACGAAAGCATAGCTGAGTGTATAGCAGCTAATTCTTGAAACCTGAATGTAACAACCTGGCACCTATCATTTACTTCTGAGAACTAAGCATTGTGTGCAGAGATTTTTCAGTTATCTCCTTTACTTCAGTTTTGGGGCTAACATCCCTATGTGTAAAACTAGCATTTACAATATAGGAAAGCATAACAGGCGGTATAGCAGCTAACTCTTTAAACCTAAATGAAACAAAATGGCACCTATCATTTACTTCTGAGAACTTAGCATTGTGTGCAGAGATTTTGCGGCTATCTCCTTTCTTTCAGTTTTTGTGCTAACATTCCTATGTGTAAAACTAGCCTTTACTCTGTAGGAAATCCTAAACGGCGGTATAGCAGCTAACTCTTTAAACCTAAATGAAACAACACATATGATTTACTTCTGAGAATTAAGCATTATGTGCAGAGATTTTTCACTTATCTAATTTACTTCAGTTTTGGTGCTAACATTCCTATCTGTAAAACTAGCATTTACACTATAGGAAAGCATAACCGGCAGTATAGCAGCTAACTCTTTAAACCTAAATGAAACAACATGGCACCTATCATTTACTTCTGAGAACTTAGCATTGTGTGCAGAGATTTTGGGGCTATCTCCTTTCTTTCAGTTTTTGTGCTAACATTCCTATCTGTAAAATTAGCTTTTACACAATAGGAAAGCCTAAACGGCGGTATAGCAGCTACCTCTTTAAACCTAAATGAAACAACATGGCACATATGATTTACTTCTGAGAACTAAGCATTGTGTGCAGAGATTTTTCAGTTATCTCCTTTACTTCAGTTTTGGGGCTAACATTCCTATGTGTAAAACTAGCCTTTACACTATAGGAAAGCATAACTGGTGGTATAGCAGCTAACTCTTTAAACCTAAATGAAACAACATGGCACATATGATTTACTTCTGAGAACTAAGCATTGTGTGCAGAGGTTTTGCGGCTATCTCCTTTCTTTCAGTTTTGTGCTAACATTCCTATCTGTAAAACTAGCATTTACACTATAGGAAAGGCTAACGGGCAGTATAGCAGCTAACTCTTTAAACCTAAATGAAACAACATGGCACATATGATTTACGTCTGAGAACTAAGCATTGTGTGCAGAGATTTTTCAGTTATCTCCTTTACTTCAGGTTTGGGGCGGTAAAGCAGCTAACTCTTTAAACCTAAATAAAACAACATGGCACATATGATTTACTTCTGAGAATTAAGCATTGTGTGCAGAGATTTTTCAGTTATCTCCTTTACTTCAGTTTTGGTGCTAACATTACTATCTGTAAAACTAGCTTTTTCACAATAGGAAAGCCTAACCGGCGGTATAGCAGCTAACTCTTTAAACCTAAATGAAACAACATGGCACATATGATTTACTTCTGAGAACTAAGCATTGTGTGCAGAGATTTTTCTGTTATCTCCTTTACTTCAGGTTTGGGGCTAACATTCCTATGTGTAAAACTAGCCTTTACACTGTAGGAAAGCATAACCGGCGGTATAGCAGCTAACTCTTTAAACCTAAATGAAACAACATGGCACATATGATTTACTTCTGAGAATTAAGCATTGAGTGCAGAGATTTTTCAGTTATCTCCTTTACTTCAGTTTTGGTGCTAACATTCCTATCTGTAAAACTAGCATTTACACTATAGGAAAGCATAACTGGCGGTATAGCATCTAACTCTTTAAACCTAAATGAAACAATATGGCACATATGATTTACTTCTGAGAACTAAGCATTGTGTGCAGAGGTTTTGTGGCTATCTCCTTTCTTTCAGTTCTTGTGCTGACATTCCTATTTGTACAACTAGCATTTACTCTATAGGAAAGCATAACCGGCGGTATAGCAGCTATCTCTTTAAACATAAATGGAACAACATGGCACATATGATTTACTTCTGAGAACTAAGCATTGTGTGCAGAGATTTTCAGCTATCTCCTTTACTTCAGATTTTGTGCTAACATTCATATTTTTATACTCGCATTTACTATATAGGAAAGCATAACTGAGGGTATAGCAGCTAACTCTTTAAACCTACATGAAACAACATGGCACATATGGTTTACTTCTGAAAACTAAGCACTGTGTGCAAAGATTTTGTGGCTATCTCCTTTCTTTCAGTTTTTGTGCTAACATTCCTATCTGTAAAACTAGCATTTACACTATAGGAAAGCATAACCGGCGGTATAGCAGCTAACTCTTTAAACCTAAATGAAACAACATGGCACATATGATTTACTTCTGAGAATTAAGCATTGTGTGCAGAGATTTTTCAGGTATCTCCTTTACTTCAGTTTTGGTGCTAACATTCCTATGTGTAAAACTAGCATTTACACTATAGGAAAGCATAACCGGCGGTATAGCAGCTAACTCTTTAAACCTAAATGAAACAACATGGCACTTATCATTTACTTCTGAGAACTTAGCATTGTGTGCAGAGATTTGCGGCTATCTCCTTTCTTTCAGTTTTTGTGCTAACATTCCTATCTGTAGAACTAGCATTTACACTATAGGAAAGCATAACCGGCAGTATAGCAGCTAACTCTTTAAACCTAAATGAAACAACATGGCATATATGATGTACTTCTGAGAACTAAGCATTGTGTGCAGAGATTTTGTGGCTATCTCCTTTCTTTCAGTTTTTGTGCTAACATTCCTATCTGTAAAACTAGCCTTTACCCTATAGGAAATCCTAAACGGCGGTATAGCAGCTAACTCTTTAAACCTAAATGAAACAACATGGCACATATGATTTACTTCTGAGAACTAAGCATTGTGTGCAGAGGTTTTGCGGCTACCTCCTTTCTTTCAGTTTTTGTGCTAACATTCCTATCTGTAAAACTAGCATTTACACAGTAGGAAAGCCTAACGATCAGTATAGCAGCTAACTCTTTAAACCGAAATGAAACAACATGGCACTTATGATTTACTTCTGAGAACTAAACATTGTGTGCAGAGATTATTCAGCTATCTTCTTTACTTCAGATTTTGTGCTAACATTCATATCTGTAAAACTAGCATTTACACTATAGGAAAGCATAACCGGGGGTATAGCAGCTAACTCTTTAAACCTACATGAAACAACATGGCACATATGATTTACTTCTGAGAACTAAGCATTGTGTGCAGAGATTTTTCAGTTATCTCCTTTACTTCAGTTTTGGGGCTAACATTCCTATGTGTAAAACTTGCATTTACACTATAGGAAAGCATAACCGGCGGTATAGCAGCTAACTCTTTAAACCTAAATGAAACAACATGGCACATATGATTTACTTCTGAGAACTAAGCATTGTGTGCAGAGATTTTTCAGCTATCTCCTTTACTTCAGATTTTGTGCTAACATTCATATTTTTATTCTCGCATTTACTATATAGGAAAGCATAACTGAGGGTATAGCAGCTAACTCTTTAAACCTAAATGAAACAACATGGCACATATGGTTTCCTTCTGAAAACTAAGCATTGTGTGCAGAGATTTTGCGGCTATCTCCTTTCTTTCAGTTTTTGTGCTAACATTCCTATCTGTAAAACTAGCATTTACACTATAGGAAAGCATAACCGGCAGTATAGCAGCTAACTCTTTAAACCTAAATATAACAACATGGCATATATGATGTACTTCTGAGAACTAAGCATTGTGTGCAGAGATTTTGCGGCTATCTCCTTTCTTTCAGTTTTTGTGCTAACATTCCTATCTGTAAAACTAGCCTTTACCCTATAGGAAAACCTAAACGGCGGTATAGCAGCTAACTCTTTAAACCTAAATGAAACAACATGGCACATATGATTTACTTCTGAGAATTAAGCATTGTGTGCAGAGATTTTTCAGTTATCTCCTTTACTTCAGTTTTGGTGCTAACATTGCTATCTGTAAAACTAGCATTTACACTATAGGAAAGCATAACCGGCGGTATAGTAGCTCACTCTTTAATCCTAAATGAAACAACATGGCACATATGATTTACTTCTGAGAACTAAGCATTGTGTGCAGAGGTTTTGCGGCTATCTCCTTTCTTTCAGTTTTTGTGCTAACATTCCTATCTGTAAAACTAGCATTTACACAGTAGGAAAGCCTAACGGGCAGTATAGCAGCTAACTCTTTAAACCGAAATGAAACAACATGGCACTTATGATTTACTTCTGAGAACTAAGCATTGTGTGCAGAGATTTTTCAGTTATCTCCTTTACTTCAGTTTTGGGGCTAACATTCCTATGTGTAAAACTAGCATTTACACTATAGGAAAGCATAACCGGCGGTATAGCAGCTAACTCTTTAAACCTAAATGAAACAACATGGCACATATGATTTACTTCTGAGAATTAAGCATTGTGTGCAGAGATTTTTCAGTTATCTCCTTTACTACAGTTTTGGTGCTAACATTACTATCTGTAAAACTAGCTTTTACACAATAGGAAAGTCTAACCGGCGGTATAGCAGCTAACTCTTTAAACCTAAATGAAACAACATGGCACATATGATTTAATTCTGAGAACTAAGCATTGTGTGCAGAGATTTTTCTGTTATCTCCTTTACTTCAGGTTTGGGGCTAACATTCCTATGTGTAAAACTAGCCTTTAAACTGTAGGAAAGCATAACCGGCGGTATAGCAGCTAACTCTTTAAACCTAAATGAAACAACATGGCACATATGATTTATTCTGAGAACTAAGCATTGTGTGCAGAGGTCTTGCGGCTATCTCCTTTCTTTCAGTTTTTGTGCTAACATTCCTATCTGTAAAACTAGCCTTTACTCTATAGGAAATCCTAAATGGCGGTATAGCAGCTAACTCTTTAAACCTAAATGAAACAACATGGCACATATGATTTACTTCTGAGAACTAAGCATTGTGTGCAGAGATTTTTCTGTTATCTCCTTTACTTCAGTTTTGGGGCTAACATTCCTATGTGTAAAACTAGCCTTTACACTATAGGAAAGCATAACCGGCGGTATAGCAGCTAACTCTTTAAACCTAAATGAAACAACATGGCACATATGATTTACTTCTGAGAATTAAGCATTGTGTGAAGAGATTTATCAGTTATCTCCTTTACTTCAGTTTTGGTGCTAACATTACTATCTGTAAAACTAGCTTTTACACAATAGCAAAGTCTAACCGGCGGTATAGCAGCTAACTCTTTAAACCTAAATGAAACAACATGGCACATATGATTTACTTCTGAGAACTAAGCATTGTGTGCAGAGATTTTTCAGTTATCTCCTTTACTTCAGTTTTGTGGGTAACATTCCTATGTGTAAAACTAGCCTTTACACTATAGGAAAGCATAACCGGCGGTATAGCAGCTAACTCTTTAAATCTAAAAGAAACAACATGGCACATATGGTTTACTTCTGAGAACTAAGCATTATGTGCAGAGATTTTGTGGCTATCTCCTTTCTTTCAGTTCTTGTGCTGACATTCCTATTTGTAAAACTAGCATTTACACTATAGGAAAGCATAACCGGCGGTATAGCAGCTAACTCTTTAAACCTAAATGAAACAACATGGCACATATGATTTACTTCTGAGAACTAAGCATTGTGTGCAGAGATTTTTCAGTTATCTCCTTTACTTCAGTTTTGGGGCTAACATTCCTATGTGTAAAACTAGCCTTTACAGTATAGGAAAGCATAACCGGCGGTATAGCAGCTAACTCTTTAAACCTAAATGAAACAACATGGCACATATGATTTACTTCTGACAACTAAGCATTGTGTGCAGAGGTTTTGCGGCTATCTCCTTTCTTTCAGTTTTTGTGCTAACATTCCTATCTGTAAAACTAGCATTTACACTATAGGAAAGGCTAACGGGCAGTATAGCAGCTAACTCTTTAAACCTAAATGAAACAACATGGCACATATGATTTACTTCTGAGAACTAAGCATTGTGTGCAGAGATTTTTCAGTTATCTCCTTTACTTCAGTTTTGGGGCTAACATTCCTATGTGTAAAACTAGCCTTTACACTATAGGAAAGCATAACCGGCGGTATAGCAGCTAACTCTTTAAACCTAAATGAAACAACATGGCACATATGATTTACTTCTGAGAACTAAGTATTGTGTGCAGAGATTTTTCAGCTATCTCCTTTACTTCAGATTTTGTGCTAACATTCATATTTTTATACTCGCATTTACTATATAGGAAAGCATAACTGAGGGTATAGCAGCTAACTCTTTAGACCTAAATGAAACAACATGGCATATATGGTTTACTTCTGAAAACTAAGCTTTGTGTGCAGAGATTTTGCGGCTATCTCCTTTCTTTCATTTTTTGTGCTAACATTACTATCTGTAAAACTAGCATTTACACTATAGGAAAGCATAACCGGCAGTATAGCAGCTAACTCTTTAAACCTAAATATAACAACATGGCATATATGATGTACTTCTGAGAACTAAGCATTGTGTGCAGAGATTTTGCGGCTATCTCCTTTCTTTCAGTTTTTGTGCTAACATTCCTATCTGTACAACTAGCCTTTACCCTATAGGAAATCCTAAACGGCGGTATAGCAGCTAACTCTTTAAACCTAAATGAAACAACATGGCACATATGATTTACTTCTGAGAATTAAGCATTGTGTGCAGAGATTTTTCAGTTATCTCCTTTACTTCAGTTTTGGTGTTAACATTCCTTTCTGTAAAACTAGCATTTACACTATAGGAAAGCATAACCGGCGGTATAGCAGCTAACTCTTTAAACCTAAATGAAACAACATGGCACATATGATTTACTTCTGAGAACTAAGCACTGTGTGCAGAGGTTTTGCGGCTATCTCCTTTCTTTCAGTTTTTGGGCTAACATTCCTATCTGTAAAACTAGCATTTACACAGTAGGAAAGCCTAACGATCAGTATAGCAGCTAACTCTTTAAACCGAAATGAAACAACATGGCACTTATGATTTACTTCTGAGAACTAAACATTGTGTGCAGAGATTATTCAGCTATCTTCTTTACTTCAGATTTTGTGCTAACATTCATATCTGTAAAACTAGCATTTACACTATAGGAAAGCATAACCGGGGGTATAGCAGCTAACTCTTTAAACCTACATGAAACAACATGGCACATATGATTTACTTCTTAGAACTAAGCATTGTGTGCAGAGATTTTTCAGTTATCTCCTTTACTTCAGTTTTGGGGCTAACATTCCTATGTGTAAAACTTGCTTTTACACTATAGGAAAGCATAACCGGCGGTATAGCAGCTAACTCTTTAAACCTAAATGAAACAACATGGCACATATGATTTACTTCTGAGAACTAAGCATTGTGTGCAGAGATTTTTCAGCTATCTCCTTTACTTCAGATTTTGTGCTAACATTCATATTTTTATACTCGCATTTACTATATAGGAAAGCATAACTGAGGGTATAGCAGCTAACTCTTTAAACCTAAATGAAACAACATGGCACATATGGTTTACTTCTGAAAACTAAGCATTGTGTGCAGAGATTTTGCGGCTATCTCCTTTCTTTCAGTTTTTGTGCTAACATTCCTATCTGTAAAACTAGCATTTACACTATAGGAAAGCATAACCGGCAGTATAGCAGCTAACTCTTTAAACCTAAATATAACAACATGGCATATATGATGTACTTCTGAGAACTAAGCATTGTGTGCAGAGATTTTGCGGCTATCTCCTTTCTTTCAGTTTTTGTGCTAACATTCCTATCTGTAAAACTAGCCTTTACCCTATAGGAAAACCTAAACGGCGGTATAGCAGCTAACTCTTTAAACCTAAATGAAACAACATGGCACAAATGATTTACTTCTGAGAATTAAGCATTGTGTGCAGAGATTTTTCAGTTATCTCCTTTACTTCAGTTTTGGTGCTAACATTGCTATCTGTAAAACTAGCATTTACACTATAGGAAAGCATAACCGGCGGTATAGCAGCTCACTCTTTAATCCTAAATGAAACAACATGGCACATATGATTTACTTCTGAGAACTAAGCATTGTGTGCAGAGGTTTTGCGGCTATCTCCTTTCTTTCAGTTTTTGTGCTAACATTCCTATCTGTAAAACTAGCATTTACACAGTAGGAAAGCCTAACGGGCAGTATAGCAGCTAACTCTTTAAACCGAAATGAAACAACATGGCACTTATGATTTACTTCTGAGAACTAAGCATTGCGTGCAGAGATTTTTCAGTTATCTCCTTTACTTCAGTTTTGGGGCTAACATTCCTATGTGTAAAACTAGCATTTACACTATAGGAAAGCATAACCGGCGGTATAGCAGCTAACTCTTTAAACCTAAATGAAACAACATGGCATATATGATGTACTTCTGAGAACTAAGCATTGTCTGCAGAGATTTTGCGGCTATCTCCTTTCTTTCAGTTTTTGTGCTAACATTCCTATCTGTAAAACTAGCCTTTACTCTATAGGAAATCGTAAACGGCGGTATAGCAGCTAACTCTTTAAACCTAAATGAAACAACATGGCACATATGATTTACTTCTGAGAATTAAGCATTGTGTGCAGAGATTTTTCAGTTATCTCCTTTACTACAGTTTTGGTGCTAACATTACTATCTGTAAAACTAGCTTTTACACAATAGGAAAGTCTAACCGGCGGTATAGCAGCTAACTCTTTAAACCTAAATGAAACAACATGGCACATATGATTTACTTCTGAGAACTAAGCATTGTGTGCAGAGATTTTTCTGTTATCTCCTTTACTTCAGGTTTGGGGCTAACATTCCTATGTGTAAAACTAGCCTTTACACTGTAGGAAAGCATAACCGGTGGTATAGCAGCTAACTCTTTAAACCTAAATGAAACAACATGGCACATATGATTTATTCTGAGAACTAAGCATTGTGTGCAGAGGTCTTGCGGCTATCTCCTTTCTTTCAGTTTTTGTGCTAACATTCCTATCTGTAAAACTAGCCTTTACTCTATAGGAAATCCTAAATGGCGGTATAGCAGCTAACTCTTTAAACCTAAATGAAACAACATGGCACATATGATTTACTTCTGAGAACTAAGCATTGTGTGCAGAGATTTTTCAGTTATCTCCTTTACTTCAGTTTTGGGGCTAACATTCCTATGTGTAAAACTAGCCTTTACACTATAGGAAAGCATAACCGGCGGTATAGCAGCTAACTCTTTAAACCTAAATGAAACAACATGGCACATATGATTTACTTCTGAGAACTAAGCATTGTGTGCAGAGGTTTTGCGGCTACCTCCTTTCTTTCAGTTTTTGTGCTAACATTCCTATCTGTAAAACTAGCATTTACACTATAGGAAAGGCTAACGGGCAGTATAGCAGCTAACTCTTTAAACCTAAATGAAACAACATAGCACATATGATTTACTTCTGAGAACTAAGCATTGTGTGCAGAGATTTTTCTGTTATCTCCTTTACTTCAGTTTTGGGGCTAACATTGCTATCTGTAAAACTAGCATTTACACTATAGGAAAGCATAACCGGCGGTATAGTAGCTCACTCTTTAATCCTAAATGAAACAACATGGCACATATGATTTACTTCTGAGAACTAAGCATTGTGTGCAGAGGTTTTGCGGCTATCTCCTTTCTTTCAGTTTTTGTGCTAACATTCCTCTCTGTAAAACTAGCATTTACACAGTAGGAAAGCCTAACGGGCAGTATAGCAGCTAACTCTTTAAACCGAAATGAAACAACATGGCACTTATGATTTACTTCTGAGAACTAAGCATTGTGTGCAGAGATTTTTCAGTTATCTCCTTTACTTCAGTTTTGGGGCTAACATTCCTATGTGTAAAACTAGCATTTACACTATAGGAAAGCATAACCGGTGGTAGAGCAGCTAACTCTTTAAACCTAAATGAAACAACATGGCATATATGATGTACTTCTGAGAACTAAGCATTGTGTGCAGAGATTTTGCGGCTATCTCCTTTCTTTCAGTTTTTGTGCTAACATTCCTATCTGTAAAACTAGCCTTTACTCTATAGGAAATCGTAAACGGCGGTATAGCAGCTAACTCTTTAAACCTAAATGAAACAACATGGCACATATGATTTACTTCTGAGAATTAAGCATTGTGTGCAGAGATTTTTCAGTTATCTCCTTTACTACAGTTTTGGTGCTAACATTACTATCTGTAAAACTAGCTTTTACACAATAGGAAAGTCTAACCGGCGGTATAGCAGCTAACTCTTTAAACCTAAATGAAACAACATGGCACATATGATTTAATTCTGAGAACTAAGCATTGTGTGCAGAGATTTTTCTGTTATCTCCTTTACTTCAGGTTTGGGGCTAACATTCCTATGTGTAAAACTAGCCTTTACACTGTAGGAAAGCATAACCGGCGGTATAGCAGCTAACTCTTTAAACCTAAATGAAACAACATGGCACATATGATTTATTCTGAGAACTAAGCATTGTGTGCAGAGGTCTTGCGGCTATCTCCTTTCTTTCAGTTTTTGTGCTAACATTCCTATCTGTAAAACTAGCCTTTACTCTATAGGAAATCCTAAATGGCGGTATAGCAGCTAACTCTTTAAACCTAAATGAAACAACATGGCACATATGATTTACTTCTGAGAACTAAGCATTGTGTGCAGAGATTTTTCTGTTATCTCCTTTACTTCAGTTTTGGGGCTAACATTCCTATGTGTAAAACTAGCCTTTACACTATAGGAAAGCATAACCGGCGGTATAGCAGCTAACTCTTTAAACCTAAATGAAACAACATGGCACATATGATTTACTTCTGAGAATTAAGCATTGTGTGAAGAGATTTATCAGTTATCTCCTTTACTTCAGTTTTGGTGCTAACATTACTATCTGTAAAACTAGCTTTTACACAATAGCAAAGTCTAACCGGCGGTATAGCAGCTAACTCTTTAAACCTAAATGAAACAACATGGCACATATGATTTACTTCTGAGAACTAAGCATTGTGTGCAGAGATTTTTCAGTTATCTCCTTTACTTCAGTTTTGTGGCTAACATTCCTATGTGTAAAACTAGCCTTTACACTATAGGAAAGCATAACCGGCGGTATAGCAGCTAACTCTTTAAATCTAAAAGAAACAACATGGCACATATGGTTTACTTCTGAGAACTAAGCATTATGTGCAGAGATTTTGTGGCTATCTCCTTTCTTTCAGTTCTTGTGCTGACATTCCTATTTGTAAAACTAGCATTTACACTATAGGAAAGCATAACCGGCGGTATAGCAGCTAACTCTTTAAATCTAAAAGAAACAACATGGCACATATGGTTTACTTCTGAGAACTAAACATTGTGTGCAGAGATTATTCAGCTATCTTCTTTACTTCAGATTTTGTGCTAACATTCATATCTGTAAAACTAGCATTTACACTATAGGAAAGCATAACCGGCGGTATAGCAGCTAACTCTTTAAACCTAAATGAAACAACATGGCACATATGATTTACTTCTGAGAACTAAGCATTGTGTGCAGAGATTTTTCAGCTATCTCCTTTACTTCAGATTTTGTGCTAACATTCATATTTTTATACTCGCATTTACTATATAGGAAAGCATAACTGAGGGTATAGCAGCTAACTCTTTAAACCTAAATGAAACAACATGGCACATATGGTTTACTTCTGAAAACTAAGCATTGTGTGCAGAGATTTTGCGGCTATCTCCTTTCTTTCAGTTTTTGTGCTAACATTCCTATCTGTAAAACTAGCATTTACACTATAGGAAAGCATAACCGGCAGTATAGCAGCTAACTCTTTAAACCTAAATATAACAACATGGCATATATGATGTACTTCTGAGAACTAAGCATTGTGTGCAGAGATTTTGCGGCTATCTCCTTTCTTTCAGTTTTTGTGCTAACATTCCTATCTGTAAAACTAGCCTTTACCCTATAGGAAAACCTAAACGGCGGTATAGCAGCTAACTCTTTAAACCTAAATGAAACAACATGGCACATATGATTTACTTCTGAGAATTAAGCATTGTGTGCAGAGATTTTTCAGTTATCTCCTTTACTTCAGTTTTGGTGCTAACATTGCTATCTGTAAAACTAGCATTTACACTATAGGAAAGCATAACAGGCGGTATAGCAGCTCACTCTTTAATCCTAAATGAAACAACATGGCACATATGATTTACTTCTGAGAACTAAGCATTGTGTGCAGAGGTTTTGCGGCTATCTCCTTTCTTTCAGTTTTTGTGCTAACATTCCTATCTGTAAAACTAGCATTTACACAGTAGGAAAGCCTAACGGGCAGTATAGCAGCTAACTCTTTAAACCGAAATGAAACAACATGGCACTTATGATTTACTTCTGAGAACTAAGCATTGCGTGCAGAGATTTTTCAGTTATCTCCTTTACTTCAGTTTTGGGGCTAACATTCCTATGTGTAAAACTAGCATTTACACTATAGGAAAGCATAACCGGCGGTATAGCAGCTAACTCTTTAAACCTATATGAAACAACATGGCATATATGATGTACTTCTGAGAACTAAGCATTGTCTGCAGAGATTTTGCGGCCATCTCCTTTCTTTCAGTTTTTGTGCTAACATTCCTATCTGTAAAACTAGCCTTTACTCTATAGGAAATCGTAAACGGCGGTATAGCAGCTAACTCTTTAAACCTAAATGAAACAACATGGCACATATGATTTACTTCTGAGAATTAAGCATTGTGTGCAGAGATTTTTCAGTTATCTCCTTTACTACAGTTTTGGTGCTAACATTACTATCTGTAAAACTAGCTTTTACACAATAGGAAAGTCTAACCGGCGGTATAGCAGCTAACTCTTTAAACCTAAATGAAACAACATGGCACATATGATTTACTTCTGAGAACTAAGCATTGTGTGCAGAGATTTTTCTGTTATCTCCTTTACTTCAGGTTTGGGGCTAACATTCCTATGTGTAAAACTAGCCTTTACACTGTAGGAAAGCATAACCGGTGGTATAGCAGCTAACTCTTTAAACCTAAATGAAACAACATGGAACATATGATTTATTCTGAGAACTAAGCATTGTGTGCAGAGGTCTTGCGGCTATCTCCTTTCTTTCAGTTTTTGTGCTAACATTCCTATCTGTAAAACTAGCCTTTACTCTATAGGAAATCCTAAATGGCGGTATAGCAGCTAACTCTTTAAACCTAAATGAAACAACATGGCACATATGATTTACTTCTGAGAACTAAGCATTGTGTGCAGAGATTTTTCAGTTATCTCCTTTACTTCAGTTTTGGGGCTAACATTCCTATGTGTAAAACTAGCCTTTACACTATAGGAAAGCATAACCGGCGGTATAGCAGCTAACTCTTTAAACCTAAATGAAACAACATGGCACATATGATTTACTTCTGAGAACTAAGCATTGTGTGAAGAGGTTTTGCGGCTACCTCGTTTCTTTCAGTTTTTGTGCTAACATTCCTATCTGTAAAACTAGCATTTACACTATAGGAAAGGCTAACGGGCAGTATAGCAGCTAACTCTTTAAACCTAAATGAAACAACATGGCACATATGATTTACTTCTGAGAACTAAGCATTGTGTGCAGAGATTTTTCTGTTATCTCCTTTACTTCAGTTTTGGGGCTAACATTCCTATGTGTAAAACTAGCATTTACACTATAGGAAAGCATAACCGGCGGTATAGCAGCTAACACTTTAAACCTAAATGAAACAACATGGCACATATGATGTACTTCTGAGAACTAAGCATTGTGTGCAGAGATTTTGCGGCTATCTCCTTTCTTTCAGTTTTTGTGCTAACATTCCTATCTGTAAAACTAGCCTTTACTCTATAGGAAATCCTAAACGGCGGTATAGCAGCTAACTCTTTAAACCTAAATGAAACAACATGGCACATATGATTTACTTCTGAGAATTAAGCATTGTGTGAAGAGATTTTTCAGTTATCTCCTTTACTTCAGTTTTGGTGCTAACATTACTATCTGTAAAAGTAGCTTTTACACAATAGGAAAGTCTAACCGGCGGTATAGCAGCTAACTCTTTAAACCTAAATGAAACAACATGGCACATATGATTTACTTCTGAGAACTAAGCATTGTGTGCAGAGATTTTTCAGTTATCTCCTTTACTTCAGTTTTGGGGCTAACATGCCTATGTGTAAAACTAGCCTTTACACTATAGGAAAGCATAACCGGCGGTATAGCAGCTAACTCTTTAAATCTAAAAGAAACAACATGGCACATATGGTTTACTTCTGAGAACTAAGCATTATGTGCAGAGATTTTGTGGCTATCTCCTTTCTTTCAGTTCTTGTGCTGACATTCCTATTTGTAAAACTAGCATTTACACTATAAGAAAGCATAACCTGCGGTATAGCAGCTAACTCTTTAAACCTAAATGAAACAACATGGCACATATGATTTACTTCTGAGAACTAAGTATTGTGTGCAGAGATTTTTCAGCTATCTCCTTTACTTCAGATTTTGTGCTAACATTCATATTTTTATACTCGCATTTACTATATAGGAAAGCATAACTGAGGGTATAGCAGCTAACTCTTTAAACCTAAATGAAACAACATGGCATATATGGTTTACTTCTGAAAACTAAGCATTGTGTGCAGAGATTTTGCGGCTATCTCCTTTCTTTCAGTTTTTGTGCTAACATTCCTATCTGTAAAACTAGCATTTACACTATAGGAAAGCATAACCGGCAGTATAGCAGCTAACTCTTTAAACCTAAATATAACAACATGGCATATATGATGTACTTCTGAGAACTAAGCATTGTGTGCAGAGATTTTGCGGCTATCTCCTTTCTTTCAGTTTTTGTGCTAACATTCCTATCTGTAAAACTAGCCTTTACCCTATAGGAAATCCTAAACGGCGGTATAGCAGCTAACTCTTTAAACCTAAATGAAACAACATGGCACATATGATTTACTTCTGAGAATTAAGCATTGTGTGCAGAGATTTTTCAGTTATCTCCTTTACTTCAGTTTTGGTGCTAACATTCCTATCTGTAAAACTAGCATTTACACTATAGGAAAGCATAACCGGCGGTATAGCAGCTAACTCTTTAAACCTAAATGAAACAACATGGCACATATGATTTACTTCTGAGAACTAAGCATTGTGTGCAGAGGTTTTGCGGCTATCTCCTTTCTTTCAGTTTTTGTGCTAACATTCCTATCTGTAAAACTAGCATTTACACAGTAGGAAAGCCTAACGATCAGTATACCAGCTAACTCTTTAAACCGAAATGAAACAACATGGCACTTATGATTTACTTCTGAGAACTAAGCATTGTGTGCAGAGATTATTCAGCTATCTTCTTTACTTCAGATTTTGTGCTAACATTCATATCTGTAAAACTAGCATTTACACTATAGGAAAGCATAACCGGGGGTATAGCAGCTAACTCTTTAAACCTACATGAAACAACATGGCACATATGATTTACTTCTGAGAACTAAGCATTGTGTGCAGAGATTTTTCAGTTATCTCCTTTACTTCAGTTTTGGGGCTAACATTCCTATGTGTAAAACTTGCATTTACACTATAGGAAAGCATAACCGGCGGTATAGCAGCTAACTCTTTAAACCTAAATGAAACAACATGGCACATATGATTTACTTCTGAGAACTAAGCATTGTGTGCAGAGATTTTTCAGTTATCTCCTTTACTTCAGTTTTGGGGCTAACATTCCTATGTGTAAAACTAGCATTTACACAATAGGAAAGCATAACCGGCGGTATAGCAGCTAACTCTTTAAACCTAAATGAAACAACATGGCATATATGATGTACTTCTGAGAACTAAGCATTGTGTGCAGAGATTTTTCAGTTATCTCCTTTACTTCAGGTTTGGGGCTAACATTCCTATGTGTAAAACTAGCCTTTACACTATAGGAAAGCATAACCGGCGGTATAGCAGCTAACTCTTTAAACCTAAATGAAACAACATGGCACATATGATTTACTTCTGAGAACTAAGCATTGTGTGCAGAGGTTTTGCGGCTATCTCCTTTCTTTCAGTTTTTGTGCTAACATTCCTATCTGTAAAACTAGCCTTTACTCTATAGGAAATCCTAAACGGCGGTATAGCAGCTAACTCTTTAAACCTAAATGAAACAACATGGCACATATGATTTACTTCTGAGAACTAAGCATTGTGTGCAGAGATTTTTCAGTTATCTCCTTTACTTCAGTTTTGGGGCTAACATTCCTATGTGTAAAACTAGCCTTTACACTATAGGAAAGCATAAACGGCGGTATAGCAGCTAACTCTTTAAACCTAAATGAAACAACATGGCACATATGATTTACTTCTGAGAACTAAGTATTGTGTGCAGAGATTTTTCAGCTATCTCCTTTACTTCAGATTTTGTGCTAACATTCATATTTTTATACTCGCATTTACTATATAGGAAAGCATAACTGAGGGTATAGCAGCTAACTCTTTAAACCTAAATGAAACAACATGGCACCTATCATTTACTTCTGAGAACTAAGCATTGTGTGCAGAGATTCTGTGGCTATCTCCTTTCTTTCAGTTTTTGTGCTTTCATTCCTATCTGTAAAACTAGCATTTACACTATAGGAAAGCGTAACCGGCGGTATAGCAGCTACCTCTTTAAACCTAAATGAAACAACATGGCACATATGATTTACTTCTGAGAACTAAGCATTGTGTGCAGAGATTTTTCAGTTGTCTCCTTTAATTCAGTTTTGGTGCTAGCATTCCTATCTATAAAACTAGCATTTACACTATAGGAAAGCATAACCGGCGGTATAGCAGCTAACTCTTTAAACCTAAATGAAACAACATGGCACCTATCATTTACTTCTGAGAACTAAGCATTGTGTGCAGAGATTTTCGGCTGTCTCCTTTCTTTCAGTTTTTGTGCTAACATTCCTATCTGTAAAACTAGCCTTTACACTATAGGAAATCCTAAATGGTGGTATAGCAGCTAACTCTTTAAACCTAAATGAAACAACATGGCAGATATGATTTACTTCTGAGAACTAAGCATTGTGTGCAGAGATTTTTCAGCTATCTCCTTTAATTCAGATTTCTTGCTAACATTCATATCTTTATACTCGCATTTACTATATACGAAAGCATAACTGAGTGTATAGCAGCTAATTCTTGAAACCTGAATGTAACAACATGGCACATATGATTTCCTTCTGAGAACTAAGCATTGTGTGCAGAGGTTTTCGGCTATCTCCTTTCTTTCAGTTTTTGTGCTAAAATTCCTATCTGTAAAACTAGCATTTACACAATAGGAAAGCCTAACGGGCAGTATAGCAGCTAACTCTTTAAACCTAAATGAAACAACATGGCAGATATGATTTACTTCTGAGAACTAAGCATTGTGTGCAGAGATTTTTCAGTTATCTCCTTTACTTCAGCTTTGGGGCTAACATTCCTGTGTGTAAAACTAGCCTTTACACTATAGGAAAGCATAACCGGCGGTATAGCAGCTAACTCTTTAAACCTAAATGAAACAACATGGCACATATGATTTACTTCTGAGAACTAAGCATTGTGTGCAGAGGTTTTGCGGCTATCTCCTTTCCTTCAGTTTTTGTGCTAACATTCCTATCTGTAAAACTAGCCTTTACTCTATAGGAAATCGTAAACGGCGGTATAGCAGCTAACTCTTTAAACCTAAATGAAACAACATGGCACATATGATTTACTTCTGAGAATTAAGCATTGTGTGCAGAGATTTTTCAGTTATCTCCTTTACTTCAGTTTTGGTGCTAACATTACTATCTGTAAAACTAGCTTTTACACAATAGGAAAGTCTAACCGGCGGTATAGCAGCTAACTCTTTAAACCTAAATAAAACAACATGGCACATATGATTTACTTCTGAGAACTAAGCATTGTGTGCAGAGATTTTTCAGTTATCTCCTTTACTTCAGTTTTGGGGCTAACATTCATATGTGTAAAACTAGCCTTTACACTATAGGAAAGCATAACCGGCGGTATAGCAGCTAACTCTTTAAATCTAAAAGAAACAACATGGCACATATGGTTTACTTCTGAGAACTAAGGATTATGTGCAGAGATTTTGTGGCTATCTCCTTTCTTTCAGTTCTTGTGCTGACATTCCTATTTGTAAAACTAGCATTTACACTATAGGAAAGCATAACCGGTGGTATAGCAGCTAACTCTTTAAACCTAAATGAAACAACATGGCACATATGATTTACTTCTGAGAACTAAGCATTGTGTGCAGAGATTTTTCAGTTATCTCCTTTACTTCAGTTTTGGGGCTAACATTCCTATCTGTATAACTAGCCTTTACACTATAGGAAAGCATAACCGGCGGTATAGCAGCTAACTCTTTAAACCTAAATGAAACAACATGGCACATATGATTTACTTCTGAGAACTAAGCATTGTGTGCAGAGGTTTTGCGGCTATCTCCTTTCTTTCAGTTTTTGTGCTAACATTCGTATCTGTAAAACTAGCATTTACACTAGAGGAAAGGCTAACGGGCAGTATACCAGCTAACACTTTAAACCTAAATGAAACAACATGGCACATATGATTTACTTCTGAGAACTAAGCATTGTGTGCAGAGATTTTTCAGTTATCTCCTTTACTTCAGTTTTGGGGCTAACATTCCTATGTGTAAATCTAGCCTTTACACTATAGGAAAGCATAACCGACGGTATAGCAGCTAACTCTTTAAACCTAAATGAAACAACATGGCACATATGATTTACTTCTGAGAACTAAGCATTGTGTGCAGAGATTTTTCAGTTATCTCCTTTACTTCAGTTTTGGGGCTAACATTCCTATGTGTAAAACTAGCCTTTACACTATAGGAAAGCATAACCGGCGGTATAGCAGCTAACTCTTTAAACCTAAATGAAACAACATGGCACATATGATTTACTTCTGAGAACTAAGCATTGTGTGCAGAGATTTTTCAGTTATCTCCTTTACTTCAGTTTTGGGGCTAACATTCCTATGTGTAAAACTAGCCTTTACACTATAGGAAAGCATAACCGGCGGTATAGCAGCTAACTCTTTAAACCTAAATGAAACATGGCACATATGATTTACTTCTGAGAACTAAGCATTGTTTGCAGAGGTTTTGCGGCTATCTCCTTTCTTTCAGTTTTTGTGCTAACATTCCTATCTGTAAAACTAGCATTTACACTATAGGACAGGCTAACGGGCAGTATAGCAGCTAACTCTTTAAACCTAAATGAAACAACATGGCACATATGATTTACTTCTTAGAACTAAGCATTGTGTGCAGAGATTTTTCAGTTATCTCCTTTACTTCAGTTTTGGGGCTAACATTCCTATGTGTAAAACTAGCATTTACACTATAGGAAAGCATAACGGGCGGTATAGCAGCTCACTCTTTAAACCTAAATGAAACAACATGGCACGTATGATTTACTTCTGAGAACTAAGCATTGTGTGCAGAGATTTTTCAGTTATCTCCTTTACTTCAGTTTTGGGGCTAACATTCCTATGTGTAAAACTAGCCTTTACACTATACGAAAGCATAACCGGCGGTATAGCAGCTAACTCTTTAAACCTAAAAGAAACAACATGGCACATATGGTTTACTTCTGAGAACTAAGCATTATGTGCAGAGATTTTGTGGCTATCTCCTTTCTTTCAGTTCTTGTGCTGACATTCCTATTTGTACAACTAGCATTTACTCTATAGGAAAGCATAACCGGCGGTATAGCAGCTATCTCTTTAAACATAAATGGAACAACATGGCACATATGATTTACTTCTGAGAACTAAGCATTGTGTGCAGAGATTTTCAGCTATCTCCTTTACTTCAGATTTTGTGCTAACATTCATATTTTTATACTCGCATTTACTATATAGGAAAGCATAACTGAGGGTATAGCAGCTAACTCTTTAAACCTACATGAAACAACATGGCACATATGGTTTACTTCTGAAAACTAAGCACTGTGTGCAAAGATTTTGTGGCTATCTCCTTTCTTTCAGTTTTTGTGCTAACATTCCTATCTGTAAAACTAGCATTTACACTATAGGAAAGCATAACCGGCGGTATAGCAGCTAACTCTTTAAACCTAAATGAAACAACATGGCACATATGATTTACTTCTGAGAATTAAGCATTGTGTGCAGAGATTTTTCAGTTATCTCCTTTACTTCAGTTTTGGTGCTAACATTCCTATGTGTAAAACTAGCATTTACACTATAGGAAAGCATAACCGGCGGTATAGCAGCTAACTCTTTAAACCTAAATGAAACAACATGGCACCTATCATTTACTTCTGAGAACTTAGCATTGTGTGCAGAGATTTGCGGCTATCTCCTTTCTTTCAGTTTTTGTGCTAACATTCCTATCTGTAAAACTAGCTTTTACACAATAGGAAAGCCTAAACGGCGGTATAGCAGCTACCTATTAAACCTAAATGAAACAACATGGCACATATGATTTACTTCTGAGAATTAAGCATTGTGTGCAGAGATTTTTCAGTTATCTCCTTTACTTCAGTTTTGGTGCGAACATTACTATCTGTAAAACTAGCTTTTCCACAATAGGAAAGTCTAACCGGCGGTATAGCAGCTAACTCTTTAAACCTAAATGAAACAATATGGCACATATGATTTACTTCTGAGAACTAAGCATTGTGTGCAGACATTTTTCAGTTATCTCCTTTACTTCAGTTTTGTTGCTAACATTCCTATGTGTAAAACTAGCCTTTACACTATAGGAAAGCATAACCGGCGGTATAGCAGCTAACTCTTTAAACCTAAATGAAACAACATGGCATATATGATTTACTTCTGAGAACTAAGCATTGTGTGCAGAGGTTTTGCGGCTATCTCCTTTCTTTCAGTTTTTGTGCTAACATTCCTATCTGTAAAGCTAGCATTTACACTATAGGAAAGGTTAACGAGCAGTATAGCAGCTAACTCTTTAAACCTAAATGAAACAACATGGCACATATGATTTACTTCTGAGAACTAAGTATTGTGTGCAGAGATTTTTCAGCTATCTCCTTTACTTCAGATTTTGTGCTAACATTCATATTTTTATACTCGCATTTACTATATAGGAAAGCAAAACTGAGGGTATAGCAGCTAACTCTTTAAACCTAAATGAAACAACATGGCACATATGGTTTACTTCTGAAAACTAAGCATTGTGTGCAGAGATTTTGCGGCTATCTCCTTTCTTTCAGTTTTTGTGCTAACATTCCTATCTGTAAAACTAGCATTTACACTATAGGAAAGCATAACCGGCAGTATAGCAGCTAACTCTTTAAACCTAAATGAAACAACATGGCATATATGATGTACTTCTGAGAACTAAGCATTGTGTGCAGAGATTTTGTGGCTATCTCCTTTCTTTCAGTTTTTGTGCTAACATTCCTATCTGTAAAACTAGCCTTTACCCTATAGGAAATCCTAAACGGCGGTATAGCAGCTAACTCTTTAAACCTAAATGAAACAACATGGCACATATGATTTACTTCTGAGAATTAAGCATTGTGTGCAGAGATTTTTCAGTTATCTCCTTTACTTCAGTTTTGGGGCTAACATTCCTATCTGTAAAACTAGCATTTACACTATAGGAAAGCATAACCGGCGGTATAGCAGCTAACTCTTTAAACCTAAATGAAACAACATGGCACATATGATTTACTTCTGAGAACTAAGCATTGTGTGCAGAGGTTTTGCGGCTATCTCCTTTCTTTCAGTTTTTGTGCCAGCATTCCCATCTGTAAAACTAGCATTTACACAGTAGGAAAGCCTAACGGGCAGTATAGCAGCTAACTCTTTAAACCGAAATGAAACAACATGGCACTTATGATTTACTTCTGAGAACTAAGCATTGTGTGCAGAGATTTTTCAGTTGTCTCCTTTACTTCAGTTTTGGGGCTAACATTCCTATGTGTAAAACTAGCATTTACACTATAGGAAATCGTAAACGGCGGTATAGCAGCTAACTCTTTAAACCTAAATGAAACAACATGGCACATATGATTTACTTCTGAGAATTAAGCATTGTGTGCAGAGATTTTTCAGTTATCTCCTTTACTTCAATTTTGGTGCTAACATTACTATCTGTAAAACTAGCTTTTACACAATAGGAAAGTCTAACCGGCGGTATAGCAGCTAACTCTTTAAACCTAAATGAAACAACATGGCACATATGATTTACTTCTGAGAACTAAGCATTGTGTGCAGAGATTTTTCAGTTATCTCCTTTACTTCAGTTTTGGGGCTAACATTCATATGTGTAAAACTAGCCTTTACACTTTAGGAAAGCATAACCGGCGGTATAGCAGCTAACTCTTTAAATCTAAAAGAAACAACATGGCACATATGGTTTACTTCTGAGAACTAAGGATTATGTGCAGAGATTTTGTGGCTATCTCCTTTCTTTCAGTTCTTGTGCTGACATTCCTATTTGTAAAACTAGCATTTACACTATAGGAAAGCATAACCGGTGGTATAGCAGCTAACTCTTTAAACCTAAATGAAACAACATGGCACATATGATTTACTTCTGAGAACTAAGCATTGTGTGCAGAGATTTTTCAGTTATCTCCTTTACTTCAGTTTTGGGGCTAACATTCCTATCTGTAAAACTAGCCTTTACACTATAGGAAAGCATAACCGGCGGTATAGCAGCTAACTCTTTAAACCTAAATGAAACAACATGGCACATATGATTTACTTCTGAGAACTAAGCATTGTGTGCAGAGGTTTTGCGGCTATCTCCTTTCTTTCAGTTTTTGTGCTAACATTCGTATCTGTAAAACTAGCATTTACACTAGAGGAAAGGCTAACGGGCAGTATAGCAGCTAACTCTTTAAACCTAAATGAAACAACATGGCACATATGATTTACTTCTGAGAACTAAGCATTGTGTGCAGAGATTTTTCAGTTATCTCCTTTACTTCAGTTTTGGGGCTAACATTCCTATGTGTAAATCTAGCCTTGACACTATAGGAAAGCATAACCGGCGGTATAGCAGCTAACTCTTTAAACCTAAATGAAACAACATGGCACATATGATTTACTTCTGAGAACTAAGCATTGTGTGCAGAGATTTTTCAGTTATCTCCTTTACTTCAGTTTTGGGGCTAACATTCCTATGTGTAAAACTAGCCTTTACACTATAGGAAAGCATAACCGGCGGTATAGCACCTAACTCTTTAAACCTAAATGAAACAACATGGCACATATGATTTACTTCTGAGAACTAAGCATTGTGTGCAGAGATTTTTCAGTTATCTCCTTTACTTCAGTTTTGGGGCTAACATTCCTATGTGTAAAACTAGCCTTTACACTATAGGAAAGCATAACCGGCGGTATAGCAGCTAACTCTTTAAACCTAAATGAAACATGGCACATATGATTTACTTCTGAGAACTAAGCATTGTTTGCAGAGGTTTTGCGGCTATCTCCTTTCTTTCAGTTTTTGTGCTAACATTCCTATCTGTAAAACTAGCATTTACACTATAGGACAGGCTAACGGGCAGTATAGCAGCTAACTCTTTAAACCTAAATGAAACAACATGGCACATATGATTTACTTCTTAGAACTAAGCATTGTGTGCAGAGATTTTTCAGTTATCTCCTTTACTTCAGTTTTGGGGCTAACATTCCTATGTGTAAAACTAGCATTTACACTATAGGAAAGCATAACCGGCGGTATAGCAGCTCACTCTTTAAACCTAAATGAAACAACATGGCACGTATGATTTACTTCTGAGAACTAAGCATTGTGTGCAGAGATTTTTCAGTTATCTCCTTTACTTCAGTTTTGGGGCTAACATTCCTATGTGTAAAACTAGCCTTTACACTATAGGAAAGCATAACCGGCGGTATAGCAGCTAACTCTTTAAACCTAAAAGAAACAACATGGCACATATGGTTTACTTCTGAGAACTAAGCATTATGTGCAGAGATTTTGTGGCTATCTCCTTTCTTTCAGTTCTTGTGCTGACATTCCTATTTGTACAACTAGCATTTACTCTATAGGAAAGCATAACCGGCGGTATAGCAGCTATCTCTTTAAACATAAATGGAACAACATGGCACATATGATTTACTTCTGAGAACTAAGCATTGTGTGCAGAGATTTTCAGCTATCTCCTTTACTTCAGATTTTGTGCTAACATTCATATTTTTATACTCGCATTTACTATATAGGAAAGCATAACTGAGGGTATAGCAGCTAACTCTTTAAACCTACATGAAACAACATGGCACATATGGTTTACTTCTGAAAACTAAGCACTGTGTGCAAAGATTTTGTGGCTATCTCCTTTCTTTCAGTTTTTGTGCTAACATTCCTATCTGTAAAACTAGCATTTACACTATAGGAAAGCATAACCGGCGGTATAGCAGCTAACTCTTTAAACCTAAATGAAACAACATGGCACATATGATTTACTTCTGAGAACTAAGCATTGTGTGCAGAGGTTTTGCGGCTATCTCCTTTCTTTCAGTTTTTGTGCTAACATTCCTATCTGTAAAACTAGCTTTTACTCTATAGGAAATCCTAAACGGCGGTATAGCAGCTAACTCTTTAAACCTAAATGAAACAACATGGCACATATGATTTACTTCTGAGAACTAAGCATTGTGTGCAGAGATTTTTCAGTTATCTCCTTTACTTCAGTTTTGGGGCTAACATTCCTATGTGTAAAACTAGCCTTTACACTATAGGAAAGCATAAACGGCGGTATAGCAGCTAACTCTTTAAACCTAAATGAAACAACATGGCACATATGATTTACTTCTGAGAACTAAGTATTGTGTGCAGAGATTTTTCAGCTATCTCCTTTACTTCAGATTTTGTGCTAACATTCATATTTTTGTACGCGCATTTACTATATAGGAAAGCATAACTGAGGGTATAGCAGCTAACTCTTTAAACCTAAATGAAACAACATGGCACATATGGTTTACTTCTGAAAACTAAGCATTGTGTGCAGAGATTTTGCGGCTATCTCCTTTCTTTCAGTTTTTGTGCTAACATTCCTATCTGTAAAACTAGCATTTACACTATAGGAAAGCATAACCGGCAGTATAGCAGCTAACTCTTTAAACATAAATATAACAACATGGCATATATGATGTACTTCTGAGAACTAAGCAGTGTGTGCAGAGATTTTGCGGCTATCTCCTTTCTTTCAGTTTTTGTGCTAACATTCCTATCTGTAAAACTAGCCTTTACCCTATAGGAAAACCTAAACGGCGGTATAGCAGCTAACTCTTTAAACCTAAATGAAACAACATGGCACATATGATTTACTTCTGAGAATTAAGCATTGTGTGCAGAGATTTTTCAGTTATCTCCTTTACTTCAGTTTTGGTGCTAACATTCCTATCTGTAAAACTAGCATTTACACTATAGGAAAGCATAACCGGCCGTATAGCAGCTCACTCTTTAATCCTAAATGAAACAACATGGCACATATGATTTACTTCTGAGAACTAAGCATTGTGTGCAGAGGTTTTGCGGCTATCTCCTTTCTTTCAGTTTTTGTGCTAACATTCCTATCTGTAAAACTAGCATTTACACAGTAGGAAAGCCTAACGGGCAGTATAGCAGCTAAATCTTTAAACCGAAATGAAACAACATGGCACTTATGATTTACTTCTGAGAACTAAGCATTGTGTGCAGAGATTTTTCAGTTATCTCCTTTACTTCAGTTTTGGGGCTAACATTCCTATGTGTAAAACTAGCATTTACACTATAGGAAAGCATAACCGGCGGTATAGCAGCTAACTCTTTAAACCTAAATGAAACAACATGGCATATATGATGTACTTCTGAGAACTTAGCATTGTGTGCAGAGATTTTGCGGCTATCTCCTTTCTTTCAGTTTTTGTGCTAACATTCCTATCTGTAAAACTAGCCTTTACTCTATAGGAAATCGTAAACGGCGGTATAGCAGCTAACTCTTTAAACCTAAATGAAACAACATGGCACATATGATTTACTTCTGAGAATTAAGCATTGTGTGCAGAGATTTTTCAGTTATCTTCTTTACTTCAGTTTTGGTGCTAACATTCCTATCTGTAAAACTAGCATTTACACTATAGGAAAGCATAACCGGCCGTACAGCAGCTCACTCTTTAATCCTAAATGAAACAACATGGCACATATGGTTTTCTTCTGAGAACTAAGCATTGTGTGCAGAGGTTTTGCGGCTATCTCCTTTCTTTCAGTTTTTGTGCTAACATTCCTATGTGTAAAACTAGCATTTACACTATAGGAAAGCATAACCGGCTGTATAGCAGCTAACTCTTTAAACCTAAATGAAACAACATGGCACATATGATTTACTTCTGAGAACTAAGCATTGTGTGCAGAGATTTTTCAGTTATCTCCTTTACTTCAGTTTTGGGGCTAACATTCCTATGTGTAAAACTAGCCTTTACACTATAGGAAAGCATAACCGGCGGTATAGCAGCTAACTCTTTAAACCTAAAAGAAACAACATGGCACATATGGTTTACTTCTGAGAACTAAGCATTATGTGCAGAGATTTTGTGGCTATCTCCTTTCTTTCAGTTCTTGTGCTGACATTCCTATTTGTACAACTAGCATTTACTCTATAGGAAAGCATAACCGGCGGTATAGCAGCTATCTCTTTAAACATAAATGGAACAACATGGCACATATGATTTACTTCTGAGAACTAAGCATTGTGTGCAGAGATTTTCAGCTATCTCCTTTACTTCAGATTTTGTGCTAACATTCATATTTTTATACTCGCATTTACTATATAGGAAAGCATAACTGAGGGTATAGCAGCTAACTCTTTAAACCTACATGAAACAACATGGCACATATGGTTTACTTCTGAAAACTAAGCACTGTGTGCAAAGATTTTGTGGCTATCTCCTTTCTTTCAGTTTTTGTGCTAACATTCCTATCTGTAAAACTAGCATTTACACTATAGGAAAGCATAACCGGCGGTATAGCAGCTAACTCTTTAAACCTAAATGAAACAACATGGCACATATGATTTACTTCTGAGAATTAAGCATTGTGTGCAGAGATTTTTCAGTTATCTCCTTTACTTCAGTTTTGGTGCTAACATTCCTATGTGTAAAACTAGCATTTACACTATAGGAAAGCATAACCGGCGGTATAGCAGCTAACTCTTTAAACCTAAATGAAACAACATGGCACCTATCATTTACTTCTGAGAACTTAGCATTGTGTGCAGAGATTTGCGGCTATCTCCTTTCTTTCAGTTTTTGTGCTAACATTCCTATCTGTAAAACTAGCTTTTACACAATAGAAAAGCCTAAACGGCGGTATAGCAGCTACCTATTAAACCTAAATGAAACAACATGGCACATATGATTTACTTCTGAGAATTAAGCATTGTGTGCAGAGATTTTTCAGTTATCTCTTTTACTTCAGTTTTGGTGCGAACATTACTATCTGTAAAACTAGCTTTTACACAATAGGAAAGTCTAACCGGCGGTATAGCAGCTAACTCTTTAAACCTAAATGAAACAACATGGCACATATGATTTACTTCTGAGAACTAAGCATTGTGTGCAGACATTTTTCAGTTATCTCCTTTACTTCAGTTTTGGGGCTAACATTCCTATGTGTAAAACTAGCATTTACACTATAGGAAAGCATAACCGGCGGTATAGCAGCTCACTCTTTAAACCTAAATGAAACAACATGGCACATATGATTTACTTCTGAGAACTAAGCATTGTGTGCAGAGATTTTTCAGTTATCTCCTTTACTTCAGTTTTGGGGCTAACATTCCTATGTGTAAAACTAGCCTTTACACTATAGGAAAGCATAACCGGCGGTATAGCAGCTAACTCTTTAAACCTAAAAGAAACAACATGGCACATATGGTTTACTTCTGAGAACTAAGCATTATGTGCAGAGATTTTGTGGCTATCTCCTTTCTTTCAGTTCTTGTGCTGACATTCCTATTTGTACAACTAGCATTTACTCTATAGGAAAGCATAACCGGCGGTATAGCAGCTATCTCTTTAAACATAAATGGAACAACATGGCACATATGATTTACTTCTGAGAACTAAGCATTGTGTGCAGAGTTTTTCAGCTATCTCCTTTACTTCAGATTTTGTGCTAACATTCATATTTTTATACTCGCATTTACTATATAGGAAAGCATAACTGAGGGTATAGCAGCTAACTCTTTAAACCTAAATGAAACAACATGGCACATATGATTTACTTCTGAGAACTAAGCATTGTGTGCAGAGATTTTTCAGTTATCTCCTTTACTTCAGGTTTGGGGCTAACATTCCTATGTGTAAAACTAGCCTTTATACTATAGGAAAGCATAACCGGCGGTATAGCAGCTAACTCTTTAAACCTAAATGAAACAACATGGCACATATGATTTACTTCTGAGAACTAAGCATTGTGTGCAGAGGTTTTGCGGCTATCTCCTTTCTTTCAGTTTTTGTGCTAACATTCCTATCTGTAAAACTAGCCTTTACTCTATAGGAAATCCTAAACGGCGGTATAGCAGCTAACTCTTTAAACCTAAATGAAACAACATGGCACATATGATTTACTTCTGAGAACTAAGCATTGTGTGCAGAGGTTTTGCGGCTATCTCCTTTCTTTCAGTTTTTGTGCTAACATTCCTATCTGTAAAACTAGCCTTTACTCTATAGGAAATCCTAAACGGCGGTATAGCAGCTAACTCTTTAAACCTAAATGAAACAACATGGCACATATGATTTACTTCTGAGAACTAAGCATTGTGTGCAGAGATTTTGCGGCTATCTCCTTTCTTTCAGTTTTTGTGCTAACATTCCTATCTGTAAAGCTAGCCTTTACCCTATAGGAAAACCTAAACGGCGGTATAGCAGCTAACTCTTTAAACCTAAATGAAACAACATGGCACATATGATTTACTTCTGAGAATTAAGCATTGTGTGCAGAGATTTTTCAGTTATCTCCTTTACTTCAGTTTTGGTGCTAACATTCCTATCTGTAAAACTAGCATTTACACTATAGGAAAGCATAACCGGCAGTATAGCAGCTCACTCTTTAATCCTAAATGAAACAACATGGCACATATGATTTACTTCTGAGAACTAAGCATTGTGTGCAGAGGTTTTGCGGCTATCTCCTTTCTTTCAGTTTTTGTGCTAACATTCCTATCTGTAAAACTAGCATTTACACAGTAGGAAAGCCTAACGGGCAGTATAGCAGCTAACTCTTTAAACCGAAATGAAACAACATGGCACTTATGATTTACTTCTGAGAACTAAGCATTGTGTGCAGAGATTTTTCAGTTATCTCCTTTACTTCAGTTTTGGGGCTAACATTCCTATGTGTAAAACTACCATTTACACTATAGGAAAGCATAACCGGCGGTATAGCAGCTAACTCTTTAAACCTAAATGAAACAACATGGCATATATGATGTACTTCTGAGAACTTAGCATTGTGTGCAGAGATTTTGCGGCTATCTCCTTTCTTTCAGTTTTTGTGCTAACATTCCTATCTGTAAAACTAGCCTTTACTCTATCGGAAATCGTAAACGGCGGTATAGCAGCTAACTCTTTAAACCTAAATGAAACAACATGGCACATATGATTTACTTCTGAGAATTAAGCATTGTGTGCAGAGATTTTTCAGTTATCTCCTTTACTACAGTTTTGGTGCTAACATTACTATCTGTAAAACTAGCTTTTACACAATAGGAAAGTCTAACCGGCGGTATAGCAGCTAACTCTTTAAACCTAAATGAAACAACATGGCACATATGATTTACTTCTGAGAACTAAGCATTGTGTGCAGAGATTTTTCAGTTATCTCCTTTACTTCAGTTTTGGGTCTAACATTCCTATGTGTAAAACTAGCCTTTACACTATAGGAAAGCATAACCGGCGGTATAGCAGCTAATTCTTTAAATCTAAAAGAAACAACATGGCACATATGGTTTACTTCTGAGAACTAAGCATTATGTGCAGAGATTTTGTGGCTATCTCCTTTCTTTCAGTTCTTGTGCTGACATTCCTATTTGTAAAACTAGCATTTACACTATAGGAAAGCATAACCGGTGGTATAGCAGCTAACTCTTTAAACCTAAATGAAACAACATGGCACATATGATTTACTTCTGAGAACTAAGCACTGTGTGCAGAGATTTTTCAGTTATCTCCTTTACTTCAGTTTTGGGGCTAACATTCCTATGTGTAAAACTAGCCTTTACACTATAGGAAAGCATAACCGGCGGTATAGCAGCTAACTCTTTAAACCTAAATGAAACAACATGGCACATATGATTTACTTCTGAGAACTAAGCATTGTGTGCAGAGGTTTTGCGGCTATCTCCTTTCTTTCAGTTTTTGTTCTAACATTCCTATCTGTAAAACTAGCATTTACACTATAGGAAAGGCTAACGGGCAGTATAGCAGCGAACTCTTTAAACCTAAATGAAACAACATGGCACATATGATTTACTTCTGAGAACTAAGCATTGTGTGCAGAGATTTTTCAGTTATCTCCTTTACTTCAGTTTTGTGGCTAACATTCCTATGTGTAAAACTAGCCTTTACACTATAGGAAAGCATAACCGGCGGTATAGCAGCTAACTCTTTAAACCTAAATGAAACAACATGGCACATATGATTTACTTCTGAGAACTAAGCATTGTGTGCAGAGATTTTTCAGTTATCTCCTTTACTTCAGTTTTGGGGCTAACATTCCTATGTGTAAAACTAGCATTTACACTATAGGAAAGCATAACCGGCGGTATAGCAGCTAACTCTTTAAACCTAAATGAAACAACATGGCATATATGATGTACTTCTGAGAACTTAGCATTGTGTGCAGAGATTTTGCGGCTATCTCCTTTCTTTCAGTTTTTGTGCTAACATTCCTATCTGTAAAACTAGCCTTTACTCTATAGGAAATCGTAAACGGCGGTATAGCAGCTAACTCTTTAAACCTAAATGAAACAACATGGCACATATGATTTACTTCTGAGAATTAAGCATTGTGTGCAGAGATTTTTCAGTTATCTTCTTTACTTCAGTTTTGGTGCTAACATTCCTATCTGTAAAACTAGCATTTACACTATAGGAAAGCATAACCGGCCGTACAGCAGCTCACTCTTTAATCCTAAATGAAACAACATGGCACATATGGTTTTCTTCTGAGAACTAAGCATTGTGTGCAGAGGTTTTGCGGCTATCTCCTTTCTTTCAGTTTTTGTGCTAACATTCCTATGTGTAAAACTAGCATTTACACTATAGGAAAGCATAACCGGCTGTATAGCAGCTAACTCTTTAAACCTAAATGAAACAACATGGCACATATGATTTACTTCTGAGAACTAAGCATTGTGTGCAGAGATTTTTCAGTTATCTCCTTTACTTCAGTTTTGGGGCTAACATTCCTATGTGTAAAACTAGCCTTTACACTATAGGAAAGCATAACCGGCGGTATAGCAGCTAACTCTTTAAACCTAAAAGAAACAACATGGCACATATGGTTTACTTCTGAGAACTAAGCATTATGTGCAGAGATTTTGTGGCTATCTCCTTTCTTTCAGTTCTTGTGCTGACATTCCTATTTGTACAACTAGCATTTACTCTATAGGAAAGCATAACCGGCGGTATAGCAGCTATCTCTTTAAACATAAATGGAACAACATGGCACATATGATTTACTTCTGAGAACTAAGCATTGTGTGCAGAGATTTTCAGCTATCTCCTTTACTTCAGATTTTGTGCTAACATTCATATTTTTATACTCGCATTTACTATATAGGAAAGCATAACTGAGGGTATAGCAGCTAACTCTTTAAACCTACATGAAACAACATGGCACATATGGTTTACTTCTGAAAACTAAGCACTGTGTGCAAAGATTTTGTGGCTATCTCCTTTCTTTCAGTTTTTGTGCTAACATTCCTATCTGTAAAACTAGCATTTACACTATAGGAAAGCATAACCGGCGGTATAGCAGCTAACTCTTTAAACCTAAATGAAACAACATGGCACATATGATTTACTTCTGAGAATTAAGCATTGTGTGCAGAGATTTTTCAGTTATCTCCTTTACTTCAGTTTTGGTGCTAACATTCCTATGTGTAAAACTAGCATTTACACTATAGGAAAGCATAACCGGCGGTATAGCAGCTAACTCTTTAAACCTAAATGAAACAACATGGCACCTATCATTTACTTCTGAGAACTTAGCATTGTGTGCAGAGATTTGCGGCTATCTCCTTTCTTTCAGTTTTTGTGCTAACATTCCTATCTGTAAAACTAGCTTTTACACAATAGAAAAGCCTAAACGGCGGTATAGCAGCTACCTATTAAACCTAAATGAAACAACATGGCACATATGATTTACTTCTGAGAATTAAGCATTGTGTGCAGAGATTTTTCAGTTATCTCTTTTACTTCAGTTTTGGTGCGAACATTACTATCTGTAAAACTAGCTTTTACACAATAGGAAAGTCTAACCGGCGGTATAGCAGCTAACTCTTTAAACCTAAATGAAACAACATGGCACATATGATTTACTTCTGAGAACTAAGCATTGTGTGCAGACATTTTTCAGTTATCTCCTTTACTTCAGTTTTGGGGCTAACATTCCTATGTGTAAAACTAGCATTTACACTATAGGAAAGCATAACCGGCGGTATAGCAGCTCACTCTTTAAACCTAAATGAAACAACATGGCACATATGATTTACTTCTGAGAACTAAGCATTGTGTGCAGAGATTTTTCAGTTATCTCCTTTACTTCAGTTTTGGGGCTAACATTCCTATGTGTAAAACTAGCCTTTACACTATAGGAAAGCATAACCGGCGGTATAGCAGCTAACTCTTTAAACCTAAAAGAAACAACATGGCACATATGGTTTACTTCTGAGAACTAAGCATTATGTGCAGAGATTTTGTGGCTATCTCCTTTCTTTCAGTTCTTGTGCTGACATTCCTATTTGTACAACTAGCATTTACTCTATAGGAAAGCATAACCGGCGGTATAGCAGCTATCTCTTTAAACATAAATGGAACAACATGGCACATATGATTTACTTCTGAGAACTAAGCATTGTGTGCAGAGTTTTTCAGCTATCTCCTTTACTTCAGATTTTGTGCTAACATTCATATTTTTATACTCGCATTTACTATATAGGAAAGCATAACTGAGGGTATAGCAGCTAACTCTTTAAACCTAAATGAAACAACATGGCACATATGATTTACTTCTGAGAACTAAGCATTGTGTGCAGAGATTTTTCAGTTATCTCCTTTACTTCAGGTTTGGGGCTAACATTCCTATGTGTAAAACTAGCCTTTATACTATAGGAAAGCATAACCGGCGGTATAGCAGCTAACTCTTTAAACCTAAATGAAACAACATGGCACATATGATTTACTTCTGAGAACTAAGCATTGTGTGCAGAGGTTTTGCGGCTATCTCCTTTCTTTCAGTTTTTGTGCTAACATTCCTATCTGTAAAACTAGCCTTTACTCTATAGGAAATCCTAAACGGCGGTATAGCAGCTAACTCTTTAAACCTAAATGAAACAACATGGCACATATGATTTACTTCTGAGAACTAAGCATTGTGTGCAGAGGTTTTGCGGCTATCTCCTTTCTTTCAGTTTTTGTGCTAACATTCCTATCTGTAAAACTAGCCTTTACTCTATAGGAAATCCTAAACGGCGGTATAGCAGCTAACTCTTTAAACCTAAATGAAACAACATGGCACATATGATTTACTTCTGAGAACTAAGCATTGTGTGCAGAGATTTTGCGGCTATCTCCTTTCTTTCAGTTTTTGTGCTAACATTCCTATCTGTAAAGCTAGCCTTTACCCTATAGGAAAACCTAAACGGCGGTATAGCAGCTAACTCTTTAAACCTAAATGAAACAACATGGCACATATGATTTACTTCTGAGAATTAAGCATTGTGTGCAGAGATTTTTCAGTTATCTCCTTTACTTCAGTTTTGGTGCTAACATTCCTATCTGTAAAACTAGCATTTACACTATAGGAAAGCATAACCGGCAGTATAGCAGCTCACTCTTTAATCCTAAATGAAACAACATGGCACATATGATTTACTTCTGAGAACTAAGCATTGTGTGCAGAGGTTTTGCGGCTATCTCCTTTCTTTCAGTTTTTGTGCTAACATTCCTATCTGTAAAACTAGCATTTACACAGTAGGAAAGCCTAACGGGCAGTATAGCAGCTAACTCTTTAAACCGAAATGAAACAACATGGCACTTATGATTTACTTCTGAGAACTAAGCATTGTGTGCAGAGATTTTTCAGTTATCTCCTTTACTTCAGTTTTGGGGCTAACATTCCTATGTGTAAAACTACCATTTACACTATAGGAAAGCATAACCGGCGGTATAGCAGCTAACTCTTTAAACCTAAATGAAACAACATGGCATATATGATGTACTTCTGAGAACTTAGCATTGTGTGCAGAGATTTTGCGGCTATCTCCTTTCTTTCAGTTTTTGTGCTAACATTCCTATCTGTAAAACTAGCCTTTACTCTATCGGAAATCGTAAACGGCGGTATAGCAGCTAACTCTTTAAACCTAAATGAAACAACATGGCACATATGATTTACTTCTGAGAATTAAGCATTGTGTGCAGAGATTTTTCAGTTATCTCCTTTACTACAGTTTTGGTGCTAACATTACTATCTGTAAAACTAGCTTTTACACAATAGGAAAGTCTAACCGGCGGTATAGCAGCTAACTCTTTAAACCTAAATGAAACAACATGGCACATATGATTTACTTCTGAGAACTAAGCATTGTGTGCAGAGATTTTTCAGTTATCTCCTTTACTTCAGTTTTGGGTCTAACATTCCTATGTGTAAAACTAGCCTTTACACTATAGGAAAGCATAACCGGCGGTATAGCAGCTAATTCTTTAAATCTAAAAGAAACAACATGGCACATATGGTTTACTTCTGAGAACTAAGCATTATGTGCAGAGATTTTGTGGCTATCTCCTTTCTTTCAGTTCTTGTGCTGACATTCCTATTTGTAAAACTAGCATTTACACTATAGGAAAGCATAACCGGTGGTATAGCAGCTAACTCTTTAAACCTAAATGAAACAACATGGCACATATGATTTACTTCTGAGAACTAAGCACTGTGTGCAGAGATTTTTCAGTTATCTCCTTTACTTCAGTTTTGGGGCTAACATTCCTATGTGTAAAACTAGCCTTTACACTATAGGAAAGCATAACCGGCGGTATAGCAGCTAACTCTTTAAACCTAAATGAAACAACATGGCACATATGATTTACTTCTGAGAACTAAGCATTGTGTGCAGAGGTTTTGCGGCTATCTCCTTTCTTTCAGTTTTTGTTCTAACATTCCTATCTGTAAAACTAGCATTTACACTATAGGAAAGGCTAACGGGCAGTATAGCAGCGAACTCTTTAAACCTAAATGAAACAACATGGCACATATGATTTACTTCTGAGAACTAAGCATTGTGTGCAGAGATTTTTCAGTTATCTCCTTTACTTCAGTTTTGTGGCTAACATTCCTATGTGTAAAACTAGCCTTTACACTATAGGAAAGCATAACCGGCGGTATAGCAGCTAACTCTTTAAACCTAAATGAAACAACATGGCACATATGATTTACTTCTGAGAACTAAGCATTGTGTGCAGAGATTTTTCAGTTATCTCCTTTACTTCAGGTTTGTGGCTAACATTCCTATGTGTAAAACTAGCCTTTACACTATAGGAAAGCATAACCGGCGGTATAGCAGCTAACTCTTTAAACCTAAATGAAACAACATGGCACATATGATGTACTTCTGAGAACTAAGCATTGTGTGAAGAGGTTTTGCGGCTATCTCCTTTCTTTCAGTTTTTGTGCTAACATTCCTATCTGTAAAACCAGCCTTTACTCTATAGGAAATCCTAAACGGCGGTATAGCAGCTAACTCTTTAAACCTAAATGAAACAACATGGCACATATGATTTACTTCTGAGAACTAAGCATTGTGTGCAGAGATTTTTCAGTTATCTCCTTTACTTCAGTTTTGGGGCTAACATTCCTATGTGTAAAACTAGCCTTTACACTATAGGAAAGCATAACCGGCGGTATAGCAGCTAACTCTTTAAACCTAAATGAAACAACATGGCACATATGATTTACTTCTGAGAACTAAGTATTGTGTGCAGAGATTTTTCAGCTATCTCCTTTACTTCAGATTTTGTGCTAAAATTCATATTTTTATACTCGCATTTACTATATAGGAAAGCATAACTGAGGGTATAGCAGCTAACTCTTTAAACCTAAATGAAACAACATGGCACATATGGTTTACTTCTGAAAACTAAGCATTGTGTGCAGAGATTTTGCGGCTATCTCCTTTCTTTCAGTTTTTGTGCTAACATTCCTATCTGTAAAACTAGCATTTACACTATAGGAAAGCATAACCGGCAGTGTAGCAGCTAACTCTTTAAACCTAAATGAAATAACATGGCATATATGATGTACTTCTGAGAACTAAGCATTGTGTGCAGAGATTTTGCGGCTATCTCCTTTCTTTCAGTTTTTGTGCTAACATTCCTATCTGTAAAACTAGCCTTTACTCTATCGGAAATCGTAAATGGCGGTATAGCAGCTAACTCTTTAAACCTAAATGAAACAACATGGCACATATGATTTACTTCTGAGAATTAAGCATTGTGTGCAGAGATTTTTCAGTTATCTCCTTTACTACAGTTTTGGTGCTAACATTACTATCTGTAAAACTAGCTTTTACACAATAGGAAAGTCTAACCGGCGGTATAGCAGCTAACTCTTTAAACCTAAATGAAACAACATGGCACATATGATTTACTTCTGAGAACTAAGCATTGTGTGCAGAGATTTTTCAGTTATCTCCTTTACTTCAGTTTTGGGTCTAACATTCCTATGTGTAAAACTAGACTTTACACTATAGGAAAGCATAACCGGCGGTATAGCAGCTAATTCTTTAAATCTAAAAGAAACAACATGGCACATATGGTTTACTTCTGAGAACTAAGCATTATGTGCAGAGATTTTGTGGCTATCTCCTTTCTTTCAGTTCTTGTGCTGACATTCCTATTTGTAAAACTAGCATTTACACTATAGGAAAGCATAACCGGTGGTATAGCAGCTAACTCTTTAAACCTAAATGAAACAACATGGCACATATGATTTACTTCTGAGAACTAAGCACTGTGTGCAGAGATTTTTCAGTTATCTCCTTTACTTCAGTTTTGGGGCTAACATTCCTATGTGTAAAACTAGCCTTTACACTATAGGAAAGCATAACCGGCAGTATAGCAGCTAACTCTTTAAACCTAAATGAAACAACATGGCATATATGATTTACTTCTGAGAACTAAGCATTGTGTGCAGAGGTTTTGCGGCTATCTCCTTTCTTTCAGTTTTTGTGCTAACATTCCTATCTGTAAAGCTAGCATTTACACTATAGGAAAGGCTAACGGGCAGTATAGCAGCTAACTCTTTAAACCTAAATGAAACAACATGGCACATATGATTTACTTCTGAGAATTAAGCATTGTGTGCAGAGATTTTTCAGTTATCTCCTTTACTACAGTTTTGGTGCTAACATTACTATCTGTAAAACTAGCTTTTACACAATAGGAAAGTCTAACCGGCGGTATAGCAGCTAACTCTTTAAACCTAAATGAAACAACATGGCACATATGATTTACTTCTGAGAACTAAGCATTGTGTGCAGAGATTTTTCAGTTATCTCCTTTACTTCAGTTTTGGGTCTAACATTCCTATGTGTAAAACTAGCCTTTACACTATAGGAAAGCATAACCGGCGGTATAGCAGCTAATTCTTTAAATCTAAAAGAAACAACATGGCACATATGGTTTACTTCTGAGAACTAAGCATTATGTGCAGAGATTTTGTGGCTATCTCCTTTCTTTCAGTTCTTGTGCTGACATTCCTATTTGTAAAACTAGCATTTACACTATAGGAAAGCATAACCGGTGGTATAGCAGCTAACTCTTTAAACCTAAATGAAACAACATGGCACATATGATTTACTTCTGAGAACTAAGCACTGTGTGCAGAGATTTTTCAGTTATCTCCTTTACTTCAGTTTTGGGGCTAACATTCCTATGTGTAAAACTAGCCTTTACACTATAGGAAAGCATAACCGGCGGTATAGCAGCTAACTCTTTAAACCTAAATGAAACAACATGGCACATATGATTTACTTCTGAGAACTAAGCATTGTGTGCAGAGGTTTTGCGGCTATCTCCTTTCTTTCAGTTTTTGTTCTAACATTCCTATCTGTAAAACTAGCATTTACACTATAGGAAAGGCTAACGGGCAGTATAGCAGCGAACTCTTTAAACCTAAATGAAGCAACATGGCACATATGATTTACTTCTGAGAACTAAGCATTGTGTGCAGAGATTTTTCAGTTATCTCCTTTACTTCAGTTTTGGGGCTAACATTCCTATGTGTAAAACTAGCATTTACACTATAGGAAAGCATAACCGGCGGTATAGCAGCTAACTCTTTAAACCTAAATGAAACAACATGGCACATATGATTTACTTCTGAGAACTAAGCATTGTGTGCAGAGATTTTTCAGTTATCTCCTTTACTTCAGGTTTGTGGCTAACATTCCTATGTGTAAAACTAGCCTTTACACTATAGGAAAGCATAACCGGCGGTATAGCAGCTAACTCTTTAAACCTAAATGAAACAACATGGCACATATGATGTACTTCTGAGAACTAAGCATTGTGTGAAGAGGTTTTGCGGCTATCTCCTTTCTTTCAGTTTTTGTGCTAACATTCCTATCTGTAAAACCAGCCTTTACTCTATAGGAAATCCTAAACGGCGGTATAGCAGCTAACTCTTTAAACCTAAATGAAACAACATGGCACATATGATTTACTTCTGAGAACTAAGCATTGTGTGCAGAGATTTTTCAGTTATCTCCTTTACTTCAGTTTTGGGGCTAACATTCCTATGTGTAAAACTAGCCTTTACACTATAGGAAAGCATAACCGGCGGTATAGCAGCTAACTCTTTAAACCTAAATGAAACAACATGGCACATATGATTTACTTCTGAGAACTAAGTATTGTGTGCAGAGATTTTTCAGCTATCTCCTTTACTTCAGATTTTGTGCTAAAATTCATATTTTTATACTCGCATTTACTATATAGGAAAGCATAACTGAGGGTATAGCAGCTAACTCTTTAAACCTAAATGAAACAACATGGCACATATGGTTTACTTCTGAAAACTAAGCATTGTGTGCAGAGATTTTGCGGCTATCTCCTTTCTTTCAGTTTTTGTGCTAACATTCCTATCTGTAAAACTAGCATTTACACTATAGGAAAGCATAACCGGCAGTGTAGCAGCTAACTCTTTAAACCTAAATGAAATAACATGGCATATATGATGTACTTCTGAGAACTAAGCATTGTGTGCAGAGATTTTGCGGCTATCTCCTTTCTTTCAGTTTTTGTGCTAACATTCCTATCTGTAAAACTAGCCTTTACTCTATCGGAAATCGTAAACGGCGGTATAGCAGCTAACTCTTTAAACCTAAATGAAACAACATGGCACATATGATTTACTTCTGAGAATTAAGCATTGTGTGCAGAGATTTTTCAGTTATCTCCTTTACTTCAGTTTTGGTGCTAACATTCCTATCTGTAAAACTAGCTTTTACACTATAGGAAAGCATAACCGGCGGTATAGCAGCTAACTCTTTAAACCTAAATGAAACAACATGGCACATATGATTTACTTCTGAGAACTAAGCATTGTGTAGAGAGGTTTTGCGGCTACCTCCTTTCTTTCAGTTTTTGTGCTAACATTCCTATCTGTAAAACTAACATTTACACAGTAGGAAAGCCTAACGGGCAGTATAGCAGCTAACTCTTTAAACCGAAATGAAACAACATGGCACTTATGATTTACTTCTGAGAACTAAGCATTGTGTGCAGAGATTATTCAGCTATCTTCTTTACTTCAGATTTTGTGCTAACATTCATATCTGTAAAACTAGCATTTACACTATAGGAAAGCATAACCGGGGGTATAGCAGCTAACTCTTTAAACCTACATGAAACAACATGGCACATATGATTTACTTCTCAGAACTAAGCATTGTGTGCAGAGATTTTTCAGTTATCTCCTTTACTTCAGTTTTGGTGCTAACATTCCTATCTGTAAAACTAGCTTTTACACTATAGGAAAGCATAACCGGCGGTATAGCAGCTAACTCTTTAAACCTAAATGAAACAACATGGCACATATGATTTACTTCTGAGAACTAAGCATTGTGTAGAGAGGTTTTGCGGCTATCTCCTTTCTTTCAGTTTTTGTGCTAACATTCCTATCTGTAAAACTAGCATTTACACAGTAAGAAAGCCTAACGGGCAGTATAGCAGCTAACTCTTTAAACCGAAATGAAACAACATGGCACTTATGATTTACTTCTGAGAACTAAGCATTGTGTGCAGAGATTATTCAGCTATCTTCTTTACTTCAGATTTTGTGCTAACATTCATATCTGTAAAACTAGCATTTACACTATAGGAAAGCATAACCGGGGGTATAGCAGCTAACTCTTTAAACCTACATGAAACAACATGGCACATATGATTTACTTCTCAGAACTAAGCATTGTGTGCAGAGATTTTTCAGTTATCTCCTTTACTTCAGTTTTGGGGCTAACATTCCTATGTGTAAAACTAGCATTTACACTATAGGAAAGCATAACCGGCGGTATAGCAGCTAACTCTTTAAACCTAAATGAAACAACATGGCACATATGATTTCCTTCTGAGAACTAAGCATTGTGTGCAGAGATTTTTCAGTTATCTCCTTTACTTCAGTTTTGTGGCTAACATTCCTATGTGTAAAACTAGCCTTTACACTATAGGAAAGCATAACCGGCGGTATAGCAGCTAACTCTTTAAATCTAAAAGAAACAACATGGCACATATGGTTTACTTCTGAGAACTAAGCATTATGTGCAGAGATTTTGTGGCTATCTCCTTTCTTTCAGTTCTTGTGCTGACATTCCTATTTGTAAAACTAGCATTTACACTATAGGAAAGCATAACCGGCGGTATAGCAGCTAACTCTTTAAACCTAAATGAAACAACATGGCACATATGATTTACTTCTGAGAACTAAGCATTGTGTGCAGAGATTTTTCAGTTATCTCCTTTACTTCAGTTTTGGGGCTAACATTCCTATGTGTAAAACTAGCCTTTACACTATAGGAAAGCATAACCGGCGGTATAGCAGCTAACTCTTTAAACCTAAATGAAACAACATGGCACATATGATTTACTTCTGACAACTAAGCATTGTTTGCAGAGGTTTTGCGGCTATCTCCTTTCTTTCAGTTTTTGTGCTAACATTCCTATCTGTAAAACTAGCATTTACACTATAGGAAAGGCTAACGGGCAGTATAGCAGCTAACTCTTTAAACCTAAATGAAACAACATGGCACATATGATTTACTTCTGAGAACTAAGCATTGTGTGCAGAGATTTTTCAGTTATCTCCTTTACTTCAGTTTTGGGGCTAACATTCCTATGTGTAAAACTAGCCTTTACACTATAGGAAAGCATAACCGGCGGTATAGCAGCTAACTCTTTAAACCTAAATGAAACAACATGGCACATATGATTTACTTCTGAGAACTAAGTATTGTGTGCAGAGATTTTTCAGCTATCTCCTTTACTTCAGATTTTGTGCTAACATTCATATTTTTATACTCGCATTTACTATATAGGAAAGCATAACTGAGGGTATAGCAGCTAACTCTTTAAACCTAAATGAAACAACATGGCATATATGGTTTACTTCTGAAAACTAAGCATTGTGTGCAGAGATTTTGCGGCTATCTCCTTTACTTCAGTTTTGGTGCTGACATTCCTATCTGTAAAACTAGCATTTACACTATAGGAAAGCATAACCGGCGGTATAGCAGCTAACTCTTTAAACCTAAATGAAACAACATGGCACATATGATTTACTTCTGAGAACTAAGCATTGTGTTCAGAGGTTTTGCGGCTATCTCCTTTCTTTCAGTTTTTGTGCTAACATTCCTATCTGTAAAACTAGCATTTACACAGTAGGAAAGCCTAACGATCAGTATAGCAGCTAACTCTTTAAACCGAAATGAAACAACATGGCACTTATGATTTACTTCTGAGAACTAAGCATTGTGTGCAGAGATTATTCAGCTATCTTCTTTACTTCAGATTTTGTGCTAACATTCATATCTGTAAAACTAGCATTTACACTATAGGAAAGCATAACCGGGGGTATAGCAGCTAACTCTTTAAACCTACATGAAACAACATGGCACATATGATTTACTTCTGAGAACTAAGCATTGTGTGCAGAGATTTTTCAGTTATCTCCTTTACTTCAGTTTTGGGGCTAACATTCCTATGTGTAAAACTTGCATTTACACTATAGGAAAGCATAACCGGCGGTATAGCAGCTAACTCTTTAAACCTAAATGAAACAACATGGCACATATGATTTACTTCTGAGAACTAAGCATTGTGTGCAGAGATTTTTCAGCTATCTCCTTTACTTCAGATTTTGTGCTAACATTCATATTTTTATACTCGCATTTACTATATAGGAAAGCATAACTGAGGGTATAGCAGCTAACTCTTTAAACCTAAATGAAACAACATGGCACATATGGTTTACTTCTGAAAACTAAGCATTGTGTGCAGAGATTTTGCGGCTATCTCCTTTCTTTCAGTTTTTGTGCTAACATTCCTATCTGTAAAACTAGCATTTACACTATAGGAAAGCATAACCGGCAGTATAGCAGCTAACTCTTTAAACCTAAATATAACAACATGGCATATATGATGTACTTCTGAGAACTAAGCATTGTGTGCAGAGATTTTGCGGCTATCTCCTTTCTTTCAGTTTTTGTGCTAACATTCCTATCTGTAAAACTAGCCTTTACCCTATAGGAAAACCAAAACGGCGGTATAGCAGCTAACTCTTTAAACCTAAATGAAACAACATGGCACATATGATTTACTTCTGAGAATTAAGCATTGTGTGCAGAGATTTTTCAGTTATCTCCTTTACTTCAGTTTTGGTGCTAACATTGCTAACTGTAAAACTAGCATTTACACTATAGGAAAGCATAACCGGCGGTATAGCAGCTCACTCTTTAATCCTAAATGAAACAACATGGCACATATGATTTACTTCTGAGAACTAAGCATTGTGTGCAGAGGTTTTGCGGCTATCTCCTTTCTTTCAGTTTTTGTGCTAACATTCCTATCTGTAAAACTAGCATTTACACAGTAGGAAAGCCTAACGGGCAGTATAGCAGCTAACTCTTTAAACCGAAATGAAACAACATGGCACTTATGATTTACTTCTGAGAACTAAGCATTGTGTGCAGAGATTTTTCAGTTATCTCCTTTACTTCAGTTTTGGGGCTAACATTCCTATGTGTAAAACTAGCATTTACACTATAGGAAAGCATAACCGGCGGTATAGCAGCTAACTCTTTAAACCTAAATGAAACAACATGGCATATATGATGTACTTCTGAGAACTAAGCATTGTGTGCAGAGATTTTGCGGCTATCTCCTTTCTTTCAGTTTTTGTGCTAACATTCCTATCTGTAAAACTAGCCTTTACTCTATAGGAAATCGTAAACGGCGGTATAGCAGCTAACTCTTTAAAACTAAATGAAACAACATGGCACATATGATTTACTTCTGAGAATTAAGCATTGTGTGCAGAGATTTTTCAGTTATCTCCTTTACTACAGTTTTGGTGCTAACATTACTATCTGTAAAACTAGCTTTTACACAATAGGAAAGTCTAACCGGCGGTATAGCAGCTAACTCTTTAAACCTAAATGAAACAACATGGCACATATGATTTAATTCTGAGAACTAAGCATTGTGTGCAGAGATTTTTCTGTTATCTCCTTTACTTCAGGTTTGGGGCTAACATTCCTATGTGTAAAACTAGCCTTTACACTGTAGGAAAGCATAACCGGCGGTATAGCAGCTAACTCTTTAAACCTAAATGAAGCAACATGTCACATATGATTTATTCTGAGAACTAAGCATTGTGTGCAGAGGTCTTGCGGCTATCTCCTTTCTTTCAGTTTTTGTGCTAACATTCCTATCTGTAAAACTAGCCTTTACTCTATAGGAAATCCTAAATGGCGGTATAGCAGCTAACTCTTTAAACCTAAATGAAACAACATGGCACATATGATTTACTTCTGAGAACTAAGCATTGTGTGCAGAGATTTTTCAGTTATCTCCTTTACTTCAGTTTTGGGGCTAACATTCCTATGTGTAAAACTAGCCTTTACACTATAGGAAAGCATAACCGGCGGTATAGCAGCTAACTCTTTAAACCTAAATGAAACAACATGGCACATATGATTTACTTCTGAGAACTAAGTATTGTGTGCAGAGATTTTTCAGCTATCTCCTTTACTTCAGATTTTGTGCTAACATTCATATTTTTATACTCGCATTTACTATATAGGAAAGCATAACTGAGGGTATAGCAGCTAACTCTTTAAACCTAAATGAAACAACATGGCACATATGATTTACTTCTGAGAACTAAGTATTGTGTGCAGAGATTTTTCAGCTATCTCCTTTACTTCAGATTTTGTGCTAACATTCATATTTTTATACTCGCATTTACTATATAGGAAAGCATAACTGAGGGTATAGCAGCTAACTCTTTAAACCTAAATGAAACAACATGGCATATATGGTTTACTTCTGAAAACTAAGCATTGTGTGCAGAGATTTTGCGGCTATCTCCTTTACTTCAGTTTTGGTGCTGACATTCCTATCTGTAAAACTAGCATTTACACTATAGGAAAGCATAACCGGCGGTATAGCAGCTAACTCTTTAAACCTAAATGAAACAACATGGCACATATGATTTACTTCTGAGAACTAAGCATTGTGTTCAGAGGTTTTGCGGCTATCTCCTTTCTTTCAGTTTTTGTGCTAACATTCCTATCTGTAAAACTAGCATTTACACAGTAGGAAAGCCTAACGATCAGTATAGCAGCTAACTCTTTAAACCGAAATGAAACAACATGGCACTTATGATTTACTTCTGAGAACTAAGCATTGTGTGCAGAGATTATTCAGCTATCTTCTTTACTTCAGATTTTGTGCTAACATTCATATCTGTAAAACTAGCATTTACACTATAGGAAAGCATAACCGGGGGTATAGCAGCTAACTCTTTAAACCTACATGAAACAACATGGCACATATGATTTACTTCTGAGAACTAAGCATTGTGTGCAGAGATTTTTCAGTTATCTCCTTTACTTCAGTTTTGGGGCTAACATTCCTATGTGTAAAACTTGCATTTACACTATAGGAAAGCATAACCGGCGGTATAGCAGCTAACTCTTTAAACCTAAATGAAACAACATGGCACATATGATTTACTTCTGAGAACTAAGCATTGTGTGCAGAGATTTTTCAGCTATCTCCTTTACTTCAGATTTTGTGCTAACATTCATATTTTTATACTCGCATTTACTATATAGGAAAGCATAACTGAGGGTATAGCAGCTAACTCTTTAAACCTAAATGAAACAACATGGCACATATGGTTTACTTCTGAAAACTAAGCATTGTGTGCAGAGATTTTGCGGCTATCTCCTTTCTTTCAGTTTTTGTGCTAACATTCCTATCTGTAAAACTAGCATTTACACTATAGGAAAGCATAACCGGCAGTATAGCAGCTAACTCTTTAAACCTAAATATAACAACATGGCATATATGATGTACTTCTGAGAACTAAGCATTGTGTGCAGAGATTTTGCGGCTATCTCCTTTCTTTCAGTTTTTGTGCTAACATTCCTATCTGTAAAACTAGCCTTTACCCTATAGGAAAACCAAAACGGCGGTATAGCAGCTAACTCTTTAAACCTAAATGAAACAACATGGCACATATGATTTACTTCTGAGAATTAAGCATTGTGTGCAGAGATTTTTCAGTTATCTCCTTTACTTCAGTTTTGGTGCTAACATTGCTAACTGTAAAACTAGCATTTACACTATAGGAAAGCATAACCGGCGGTATAGCAGCTCACTCTTTAATCCTAAATGAAACAACATGGCACATATGATTTACTTCTGAGAACTAAGCATTGTGTGCAGAGGTTTTGCGGCTATCTCCTTTCTTTCAGTTTTTGTGCTAACATTCCTATCTGTAAAACTAGCATTTACACAGTAGGAAAGCCTAACGGGCAGTATAGCAGCTAACTCTTTAAACCGAAATGAAACAACATGGCACTTATGATTTACTTCTGAGAACTAAGCATTGTGTGCAGAGATTTTTCAGTTATCTCCTTTACTTCAGTTTTGGGGCTAACATTCCTATGTGTAAAACTAGCATTTACACTATAGGAAAGCATAACCGGCGGTATAGCAGCTAACTCTTTAAACCTAAATGAAACAACATGGCATATATGATGTACTTCTGAGAACTAAGCATTGTGTGCAGAGATTTTGCGGCTATCTCCTTTCTTTCAGTTTTTGTGCTAACATTCCTATCTGTAAAACTAGCCTTTACTCTATAGGAAATCGTAAACGGCGGTATAGCAGCTAACTCTTTAAAACTAAATGAAACAACATGGCACATATGATTTACTTCTGAGAATTAAGCATTGTGTGCAGAGATTTTTCAGTTATCTCCTTTACTACAGTTTTGGTGCTAACATTACTATCTGTAAAACTAGCTTTTACACAATAGGAAAGTCTAACCGGCGGTATAGCAGCTAACTCTTTAAACCTAAATGAAACAACATGGCACATATGATTTAATTCTGAGAACTAAGCATTGTGTGCAGAGATTTTTCTGTTATCTCCTTTACTTCAGGTTTGGGGCTAACATTCCTATGTGTAAAACTAGCCTTTACACTGTAGGAAACCATAACCGGCGGTATAGCAGCTAACTCTTTAAACCTAAATGAAGCAACATGTCACATATGATTTATTCTGAGAACTAAGCATTGTGTGCAGAGGTCTTGCGGCTATCTCCTTTCTTTCAGTTTTTGTGCTAACATTCCTATCTGTAAAACTAGCCTTTACTCTATAGGAAATCCTAAATGGCGGTATAGCAGCTAACTCTTTAAACCTAAATGAAACAACATGGCACATATGATTTACTTCTGAGAACTAAGCATTGTGTGCAGAGATTTTTCAGTTATCTCCTTTACTTCAGTTTTGGGGCTAACATTCCTATGTGTAAAACTAGCCTTTACACTATAGGAAAGCATAACCGGCGGTATAGCAGCTAACTCTTTAAACCTAAATGAAACAACATGGCACATATGATTTACTTCTGAGAACTAAGCATTGTGTGCAGAGGTTTTGCGGCTACCTCCTTTCTTTCAGTTTTTGTGCTAACATTCCTATCTGTAAAACTAGCATTTACACTATAGGAAAGGCTAACGGGCAGTATAGCAGCTAACTCTTTAAACCTAAATGAAACAACATGGCACATATGATTTACTTCTGAGAACTAAGCATTGTGTGCAGAGATTTTTCAGTTATCTCCTTTACTTCAGTTTTGGGGCTAACATTCCTATGTGTAAAACTAGCATTTACACTATAGGAAAGCATAACCGGCGGTATAGCAGCTAACTCTTTAAACCTAAATGAAACAACATGGCACATATGATGTACTTCTGAGAACTAAGCATTGTGTGCAGAGATTTTGCGGCTATCTCCTTTCTTTCAGTTTTTGTGCTAACATTCCTATCTGTAAAACTAGCCTTTACTCTATAGGAAATCCTAAACGGCGGTATAGCAGCTAAGTCTTTAAACCTAAATGAAACAACATGGCACATATGATTTACTTCTGAGAATTAAGCATTGTGTGAAGAGATTTTTCAGTTATCTCCTTTACTTCAGTTTTGGTGCTAACATTACTATCTGTAAAAGTAGATTTTACACAATAGGAAAGTCTAACCGGCGGTATAGCAGCTAACTCTTTAAACCTAAATGAAACAACATGGCACATATGATTTACTTCTGAGAACTAAGCATTGTGTGCAGGGATTTTTCAGTTATCTCCTTTACTTCAGTTTTGGGGCTAACATTCCTATGTGTAAAACTAGCCTTTACACTATAGGAAAGCATAACCGGCGGTATAGCAGCTAACTCTTTAAATCTAAAAGAAACAACATGGCACATATGGTTTACTTCTGAGAACTAAGCATTATGTGCAGAGATTTTGTGGCTATCTCCTTTCTTTCAGTTCTTGTGCTGACATTCCTATTTGTAAAACTAGCATTTACACTATAAGAAAGCATAACCGGCGGTATAGCAGCTAACTCTTTAAACCTAAATGAAACAACATGGCACATATGATTTCCTTCTGAGAACTAAGCATTGTATGCAGAGATTTTTCAGTTATCTCCTTTACTTCAGTTTTGGGGCTAACATTCCTATGTGTAAAACTAGCCTTTACACTATAGGAAAGCATAACCGGCGGTATATCAGCTAACTCTTTAAACCTAAATGAAACAACATGGCACATATGATTTACTTCTGAGAATTAAGCATTGTGTGAAGAGATTTATCAGTTATCTCCTTTACTTCAGTTTTGGTGCTAACATTACTATCTGTAAAACTAGCTTTTACACAATAGCAAAGTCTAACCGGCGGTATAGCAGCTAACTCTTTAAACCTAAATGAAACAACATGGCACATATGATTTACTTCTGAGAACTAAGCATTGTGTGCAGAGATTTTTCAGTTATCTCCTTTACTTCAGTTTTGGGGCTAACATTCCTATGTGTAAAACTAGCCTTTACACTATAGGAAAGCATAACCGGCGGTATAGCAGCTAACTCTTTAAATCTAAAAGAAACAACATGGCACATATGGTTTACTTCTGAGAACTAAGCATTATGTGCAGAGATTTTGTGGCTATCTCCTTTCTTTCAGTTCTTGTGCTGACATTCCTATTTGTAAAACTAGCATTTACACTATAGGAAAGCATAACCGGCGGTATAGCAGCTAACTCTTTAAACCTAAATGAAACAACATGGCACATATGATTTACTTCTGAGAACTAAGCATTGTGTGCAGAGATTTTTCAGTTATCTCCTTTACTTCAGTTTTGGGGCTAACATTCCTATGTGTAAAACTAGCCTTTACACTATAGGAAAGCATAACCGGCGGTATAGCAGCTAACTCTTTAAACCTAAATGAAACAACATGGCACATATGATTTACTTCTGACAACTAAGCATTGTTTGCAGAGGTTTTGCGGCTATCTCCTTTCTTTCAGTTTTTGTGCTAACATTCCTATCTGTAAAACTAGCATTTACACTATAGGAAAGGCTAACGGGCAGTATAGCAGCTAACTCTTTAAACCTAAATGAAACAACATGGCACATATGATTTACTTCTGAGAACTAAGCATTGTGTGCAGAGATTTTTCAGTTATCTCCTTTACTTCAGTTTTGGGGCTAACATTCCTATGTGTAAAACTAGCCTTTACACTATAGGAAAGCATAACCGGCGGTATAGCAGCTAACTCTTTAAACCTAAATGAAACAACATGGCACATATGATTTACTTCTGAGAACTAAGTATTGTGTGCAGAGATTTTTCAGCTATCTCCTTTACTTCAGATTTTGTGCTAACATTCATATTTTTATACTCGCATTTACTATATAGGAAAGCATAACTGAGGGTATAGCAGCTAACTCTTTAAACCTAAAAGAAACAACATGGCATATATGGTTTACTTCTGAAAACTAAGCATTGTGTGCAGAGATTTTGCGGCTATCTCCTTTCTTTTCAGTTTTTGTGCTAACATTCCTATCTGTAAAACTAGCATTTACACTATAGGAAAGCATAACCGGCAGTATAGCAGCTAACTCTTTAAACCTAAATATAACAACATGGCATATATGATGTACTTCTGAGAACTAAGCATTGTGTGCAGAGATTTTGCGGCTATCTCCTTTCTTTCAGTTTTTGTGCTAACATTCCTATCTGTAAAACTAGCCTTTACCCTATAGGAAATCCTAAACGGCGGTATAGCAGCTAACTCTTTAAACCTAAATGAAACAACATGGCACATATGATTTACTTCTGAGAATTAAGCATTGTGTGCAGAGATTTTTCAGTTATCTCCTTTACTTCAGTTTTGGTGCTAACATTCCTA